>NC_134574.1:149494433-149794433 GCF_050947875.1 Dermacentor variabilis
TTCAATTCACACCATGTGTCATGGCGATACAAAACGGACGAGTGTGGTAAGCGACTATAGGAATGGACAGTAGATTATGGGCTCTGGGTGCTATAACGAAAAGCTATTGCAACCTTTTCTATTCCAATTCTGCTATCAGCCCTCCACGATTGGTCAAAAACTTTTTGGACCACCCTCACTTACCTGTCCGTCACGCGATGTCACGAAAAGCGCGGTACCTCCCCATCTGATATGGTGTGTACACACTCATTATGCATGATTTGACCGAATAAAGAAAAAACAGTTATTTCTGATTCGACGCCTTTTCGCCATTAGCCCCCGGCTATTCGTCGAAAGTTTTCGGGCTGCACCCACTTCACCTGCCTGTCAGGCGACGTCACAAAACCGCGAAAACTCACCGCGTCAAAGTGACGCGTACGCGTTAAAAATGCATTAATATGCCGAACAAAACTGAATTTTCTTCTGAATAGCCGCAGGCTGCCCCGTTCCGAAAGGAATAAAAGATGGCTGCCGCCGATTGCTCAGGCGCTGGCTACTCGCACCTGCCGGAGAGCATCGGTTTATTTGCGTATAATAAAACTTCTTGCGTGGCTGTGTAACTTTCTCGAGCACTTTCGGCAGATTTACGACCTCCTTATGCCAACTCTTCTTTGCTGAGGATCCGTTTTAGCGTCATTCTTAAGCTTCCTTTGCATGCCGCTGCAATTTTCGACCAGCCACCGCAAGCTAAGGAAGGGAAAGCGGACCAATCGCAGATGCCGGCACCACCGTCTTCATCCAGTTATCAATTTTCAGTGCACTGGCTCTGCCCCATCGAATCCCTCTCCACTTGAGTGTTCTCCTCGCCTCATGTCAGCGAATTAGATACGACAAGCCGCTCAGTGTAGGCAATATTATTCGTTTTTCAAGCAAACAAAAGTGACCTCCTGTGAACGAGTAGAGCGTTTGATTAGTGTGTTCAGACAACCATGCAGGTGACCGCCCGGTACTTGCGTCGGCGGTTACGCAAATTTGACGTCAGGAGATTGGAATAAAAACATATTGGAATAGTTTTACGTTATAGGGCCCCTCTTACTAACACTGGAGCAGTTATGTTACTGTATCGCTTGGTTTTAGACTTCACGCTCTCTCGAAAAGATGTCGTATCATCGTAGCGAACGACTGACTGCGCCACAAACAGTGACCACCTGCCTGTTCTTTTTGAAGCGGTAGGCCCGCTTACCTGTCAGGAGCTTCAAAAGAGAATATTTATTAATTATGCTTGTTTTAAGACGTTTTTGAAAGCAGCGTTCAAATTAATGAAACATATGAGTTGGGATCAAAAGGCTGATAGTTTGAGGATCCTCGAAAACGGTCTGAACTTGTGACGCATTCGGGTAAAAGCAATAGCACTAGTTAATGGTGCAATGACGACTTCACTAAAAAGCATAAGAGGGGGAAAGCTGTGCGGAAGAAGATTCTCCAGAAGCAGTGTCCGACAAACTGGAACGACTATAAATACATAGCGGCAACCTTTAAACGTACCAGTCCTAAAGCGAAAGACGAGTATGACATAAGGCATATCGATTTCTTGCCCCAAACACTCATCAGAGGGGTTCTGTTCCGCCTTCCGAGACCCGGAAAATTAGTCAACCATCAAATAATGTTTACTCGCTCTCAGCCGAGTAAATGTACCGATTTCTTGCAACAAGTTGACAAAGAGCTTGAGTGCCACTTTTCACCTTGCCTCCCTGGTCGGCCTTTATTGCTTGGCTCTGTGGACGATTTCGAGGTGTGCTTATCGCAATTGGCCTCAGTGGTTATAAGGTTGCTTGCTGCTGCCCCTTGTCCTGATGGAGTTGCCACCGCAATGATAGAAATTTTGTATAAGGAGTATACTGATGACGTGTTGGCATCATTCTATAAGAGGGCTTGGATATCATTGCAATGGTAACTCGCTAAGGTAATATTATTGCTAAAAAATCAAGCTAGTGCTTACACTCTGGAGAACATTCAGCCTATTTCACTAACGCCCAACCTTGTTATGCTAACCGAAGGAATATTACCTGTCCGAATCATGAAGTTCGTGGACACCAGAGAACTGTTAAGCACTTTCCGAATGGGTTTTAGACCAGACTTGTCCATCTGGTGCACTCACGCAGACACAGAGAGTTTAATTCATCTTGCACGGCACCAGGGGCAGCACATGTGCTGCACTGGTCACGCTAGATGTCGCCAAAGGTTATGACAGTGTCGAGCATTCAATATTGTTGGACAGAATGAATGCACTAGATCTCCCCGAGTATTTTATAAGATGGACAGCGGAATTCTTGAGGGGAAGAGAATTCTTCTTTGTTAGCAATAGTACCGCCTCTAGAAGGCTCAGACCCGTGGTGTACCTAAAAGGGCCGTTTCGTCTGCCCTATTTTTCAATATATTACTAGTGATATACATTGTCATGCTGTCGTAAACACATACGTTTACGCAGATGACATTGCATTTTTGTCTTCTGCAGACGACATTCGCTCTCTTTACCGAGCATTACAAGCTTACCTCACTTGACTTGAAAATGGCTGGAAGCAATCCACCTTTCTCTTGACGTTAACAAGAGTGCTGTGCTGGAATTCCCGACTAAGGAGTCTGGTGCATCTATCTCTATGTTATCAAACAAATCACTCCCCCCCCCCAAAAAAAAAATTCAACAAACCAAGTACCTTGGAGTGATTTGTGAGAGTAAACACAATTGGCTACCGCATACTGAGTATGTTACTAAAAAAGGGGGCCATGCTCTTGGAACATTACAACGGCTGAGCCATAATCGACGGGGAATGCGAAGAGACACACTGCTAATGATTTACAACATGTATGTCAGGCCAATATCAGAATTTGAGTGCGTTCTCTTCCCTGGAGGTACCGCTAAAAAAATTTGTCCCCTTTTTTCAATAGAACGGGATGCGCTGCGCCTCTGCCTTGGCCTCCCCAAATTCTTATGGAACGCTGTACTGTACCTAGAAGCGCGAGTTCCTTCGTTATTGGCTAGGTGTCGAATACTTACAGTCCAACTATGACAGCTCGATACGCGATAACGGATTCCATCAAACACTGCTTCAATTCATACACCACACATGCCTAACAGAACACATATAAGCACATATACATGTCAAGAATTATGCCCTAAGGGCAAGCTTTTTTTCGCAATAAAGAACAAAACATTTTGAGCCTGTCTGCGACGGCGTGGGTCGTATTTTATAAGACATCATAGAGTATTTATTAGTCAGTCCACTTTATTTTTGATGGCATTGGCCTCGTTTTCATAAGCCACAGGTGGTTTTTGCGCCGGCACTACTTGAGCCCTTGGATGTTAAACTCTATAATATAACAACAGCAAACACTACCACCGTCTTTCTAGGAATTATTTTTGATAACATCTACCCAAATAATCCAAAATGTTTATTTGTAGCACTTATCAGTACCCCGCTGGATGATCACTTGAGTCATATTGAGGTCGACGCTAAAATTGGCGGCGAGGAGTTACGGAGTCGCCATCTATCGGAAGCGCCTCGCTGGCATAGTATGAGGGATCATGCGGCGCGCTCCTCATAGGTTTTGCTGTCAGCGCTCACTGAAAACACCACGCGCGAGCTCTCCCGGACATTTCTATAAGTACTTTCGAAACGAGAGAAGTTTCTTACTGTCTAAATAATAATCTTGGGCAAACTGAAAGCACACAATCATTTACAGACGCTATCTCCTTACCGAATACGCACAGTGAACGCCACTGCGCGCGGTCGCCGCGATGGAGTCTTCTGAACCGGCTTCTTGCGTGAAAGGTAGGTAAACGCTGAGAACAAACTATGTGAAATCTGTTCTTATAGTTTTTGTATAACTAAATGGATCGTAATAGAACGAAGCCTCAATGCAGCGATCGCGCAGATTCGCAGCGACCGACTGCGCGTCTGCATGCTTGTCTGCGCACTGTGTCGCTTTCTCCGCGCGCGCGTTTTCGCACCGTGCCATGAGCTTTAGGCCGCAGAATATGAGCATTTGACAGTATACAAGCAACCACTGTTGCGTGGGCGCTATCAGAGCTGTTCAAAAATAATTTCATTGTAGAGACTTCGACACCTACGGGGACTGTGATGTCCCGTCGCGACGATTCAATTTTTTTTCTTCAAAATTTTTTGACCTTTCAATGTTATTTCTCGAGTTGGTTCGCACTATATGTTTATCGGTGTTCTCAGCGTGCAATTTCCCGCTGCTCCTTTTTTGTAATCCAGTGCATTAATTCATAACACAAACATGACCATATGCCATGCTTTTTTTAAATGTGCTTCTTACCGCTGTCTTTCCACTCCACTGAACTTGCGAGCATCTATAGCATCGGCAAGTTCATACACCAAACCGTCATGACATTAGTCGGGCAGCGGACTCGGGCGAGCGTCTCAGTGCGCGTTTTCAGAACAACGCAGACCGGGCGACGTAGCAGAAATCTTCCTCGCGTCTGTGCTTCCTACATACCCGAGTTGTAGCCGATGACTATTTGCCGGTTTTATGTTTCGCGAGCCAAGCTTCACGCAGCTTCTTGTCCTGCGTCTACGTGTGAATAAGGCTGACACCGGCCTCCGTTACGTGCGTCCGACCGTGCGGAACCCGGCAGTAGCCTACCATGTTGCGCGCCTTCAAAGGCAGCCACTACCTATTGTAGTGCTTTCAAGCGTTGTAAAGGAGACACTCGAAGCGGGACAATTTCGCCACTAAATGAGGACCGCAGCGTACGAGGGAATTTAAACTCGTTTTCAGCTCGCTTCGGCGCGCCCGAAGCAGCCGACGCGGCCGCTATGTCCACGTAATCCCTCCTAGGACGTCACGCCGACGGTGGCGCCAGCTTTTCCAGTGGTGGAGCTCGAGGCCAATAGCTACAGATGCCTCAAAGAGCAACGAAAAGTCAGGTGTATGATTTTTTCGGATTCGGTAGACTGGGCATATTCGATTAGAGTTCCTGATTTTACTGCTGTCTACACAGCAGATTTCTTAGCTGCAGTTTTAGCACTGCACAAATTTAACCCCTCTCCATTATCATTAGCTGCTATCACCGACTATTTCGATGTTCATCGGTTACAACGTGTAGTGGCTCAACATTTTGCAAGCATTATATATCTTACCGCCGTCTCACTTGCGTTGGCTTCGTTACATTTCGGTGCCTAGGCACAAAGCTTTGCCTTTGACTGAGTGTGCAGTCTCATTTGCAAAGGCTTCCCTGGTGGCCCTTCAGTGTCTTTCGTTCCTCCAACCGCCTATATCACTGCTGCAAGGTTCAGGAAATTCACAGTAATGAATAAGCTATATAAATCTAGAGTGGCTTCACATTCTGACTACTGCCACATACTATTCCCTTCGAGCCGTAAATTCTGCCTAACACGCAAATTAGAAATTACGGTAACAACGTGAATTAGACATTACATTAACAAGGCCGCATCCGACATTAAATTTCTGTGCACACATGGCTGGTTTGGCGCCATCTCCTTTGTGTATACAGCGCGGGAAACCAGGAACAATTGATCATTTCCTCCTTGCATGCTGACAATTCTTCACAGTAAAAAAAAAAAAAAGAAGGGATGCCCAAGGAGCCGCTAAACAATCTTGGCCTCAGCATGAACGCCCCTGCCTTTCTTTAGTTTGGAGCTTCCACATTGGGGTACTGCCGCCAGGATGTTTGCACTGCGGTGAAAAACTTCATCCTTGATTCGAATCGGCTGCCCTCCCAAACCAGACAATTATAATGAGTAATTATAACGCGGATCAGAATACATATCCCCTATATTATTTTGGTCTCAGAAACATTTTTTTTTATTTTCCCCAAACCACGCAATTCTTGAAGAAGACGGACGCAAGCGCTAGGGTTCCACCTCGGCTCCTGCTCTCTTGAATGATTTCGGCAAGATTTTCGCCTCTAATCTCCATCGTGTTGTTACCAACGCACGTCTAAAGGGAAGAGGATCACATCGATTTCGGACTTTCTCCGGTGGGTGGCCTATCCATATTAGTAATGATATTGCCGGCTTTGTCTCTTAACGCATACATCTGATTCTTGCCAATTCCTAGTTTCTTCACTGTTTTCAGGAACGGCGGAAGCCTAAAAAAAGTGAACAAGAAACTAGGAATTGGCAAGAATCAGATGTATGCGTTAAGAGACAAAGCCGGCAATATCATTACTAATATGGATGAGATAGTTCAAGTGGCTGAGGATTTCTATAGAGATTTATACAGTACCAGTGGCACCCTCGACGATAATGGAAGAGAAATTAGTCCAGAGGAATTCGATATCCCAAAGGTAACGCCGGAAGAAGTAAAGAAAGCCTTGGGAGATATGCAAAGGGGGAAGGAGGCTGGGGAGGATCACGTACCAACACATTTGTTGAAGGATGGTGGACAGATTGTTCTAGAGAAACTGGCCACCCTGTATACGCAATGCCTCATGACCTCGAGCGTACCGGAATCTTGGAAGAACGCTAACATAATCCTAATTCATAAGAAAGGGGACGCCAAAGACTTGAAAAATTATAGACCGATCAGCTTACTGCTCGTTGCCTACAAACTATTTACTAAGGTAATGGCAAATAGAATCAGGAACACCTTAGACTTCTGTCAAGCAAAGGACCAGGCAGGATTCCGCAAATGCTACTCAACAATAGACCATATTCACACTATCAATCAGGTGATAGAGAAATGTGCGGAATATAACCAACCCTTATATATAGCTTTCATTGATTACGAGAAAGCGTTTGATTCTGTCGAAACCTCAGCAGTCATAGAGGCATTACGGAATCAGGGTGTAGACGAGCCGTATGTAAAAATACTGAAAGATATCTATAGCGGCTTCACAGCCACCGTAGTCCTCCATAAAGCAAGCAACAAAATTCCAATAAAGAAAGCCGTCAGGCAGGGAGATACGATATCTCCAAGGCTATTCACAGCGTGTTTACAGGAGGTATTCAGAGACCTGGATTGGGAAGAATTGGGGATAAAAGTTAATGGAGAATACCTTAGTAACTTGCGATTCGCTGATGACATTGCCTTGCTTAGTAACTCAGGGGACCAATTACAATGCATGCTCACTGACCTGGAGAGGCAAAGCAGAAGAGTGGGTCTAAAAATTAATCTGCAGAAAACTGAAGTAATGCTTAACAGTCTCGGTAGAGAACAGCAATTTACAATAGGCGGCGAGGCACTGGAAGTCGTAAGGGAATACACCTACTTAGGGCAGGTAGTGACGATGGATCCGGATCACGAGACGGACATAATCAGAAGAATAAGAATGGGCTGGGGTGCGTTTGGCAGGCATTCTCAGATCATGAACAGCAGGTTGCCATTATCCCTCAAGAGAAAAGTATATAATAGCTGTGTCTTACCAGTACTCACCTACGGGGCAGAAACCTGGAGGCTTACGAAAAGGGTTCTACTCAAATTGAGGACGACGCAACGAGCTATGGAAAGAAGAATGATAGGTGTAACGTTAAGGGATAAGAAAAGAGCAGATTGGGTGAGGGAACAAACGCGAGTTAATGACATCTTAGTTGAAATCAAGAAAAAGAAATGGGAATGGGCAGGACATGTAATGAGGAGGGAAGATAACCGATGGTCATTAAGGGTTACGGACTGGATCCCAAGGGAAGGGAAGCGTAGCAGGGGGCGCCAGAAAGTTAGGTGGGCGGATGAGATTAAGAAGTTTGCAGGCATGGCATGGCCACAATTGGTACATGACCGGGGTTGTTGGAGAAGTATGGGAGGGGCTTTTGCCCTGCAGTGGGCGTAACCAGGCTGATGATGATGATGGCCTATTTTCCATTTTATGAACGTTTTTGTGCTGGGACCACGCCGCCGCCTTTCTGGCCCTAACGACAAGCCTAGCCCGGCGTAGCGCCGATCGGCGCCACGAAGTGTAGCTGGACCAACAATTCTGAGATCTCAGTGACTATGCAAATGACGGTTGAAGAGAAGGATCTTCCTCCTGAGGATTTTTCCGCATAATTTGGATGGCAGTCGGCAGTTTCGAAGCGTATGTCCGCCAAGGCGGACTCTGCCAAGCGTGCTAGCGGCGGCATATGGGGGAATAGGCCTAACGCCGGCGCCTCATTCAGAACTCAGGAAAATGGAAATGAGCTCAAGAGCAAAATCATCAGGGCATCACGGATGCCTCCCATGCCCAAGGACAATGCCAAAATTATCATACGACCCCGCGGAGGGCTGAATATTGCCAAGACAGGACCGAGCGTGATCGGTAAGGCGATCGTGGAAGCGGCGGGTCTTACCCCTACGCAGATAAGCTCGGACATCATTTGTCCTAACATACAACAAAACATTCTGGTGGCCAGCACGCCCAACCAAGACAAAGCTTCAAAATACACAAGAATCAGGGCAATTCATGTGGCTGGAAGAATGTTTGAAGTCAGAGCATACGAGGCCATCCCCCACACCACGTGTAAAGGGGTAATCAGACACATCGACCTCAACGACAGTCCATCGGACCTGGAACGTAACATCGTCAACGAGAGAAACCCGCTGGCCTTGGCGGTCAAGAGAATTAAGAACACAGGAACAATCCTCATTGCTTTCGACGGACTCAAGGTTCCGAACTTCGTACGCTATGGCCCAGTCCTTGTGAAATGCTTTCTTTGTCGCAAACAAGTCGATATTTGCTTCGCGTGCGGCAAACTCAGCCATCGTGCCGACGTTTGCCCGACTCCCGAAGAGTCCACCTGCAGAGGATGTGGGGCAGTCAACCCGGACGATCAACACCAGCGCACGCCAAAGTGTGGGTTGTACGGGGGCCCACGCCCTACGGCGGACAAAACGTGCAAGGAGAGATTCCAGATCCCGTACGTCGTCAGAAGGAGACGATGGGAGAGTGCGACGGTGGAAGCTTCGACAAACGGGGCTTCATCAACAACACATAGTAGCGACAGCAAGAAACCCTTCGAGCAACTTCCACCGGAAAAGCCTAGGGGGCGCTCCCGATCCAGGGGACGCTCTCGCTCCAGAGGGAGCCCCCGGAGTCGCTCTCGATCCAGAGGGCGCTCTTGTTCCAGAACCAGGACCAGATCACGCTCCAGGGGTCGCTCCGCAACCCGGCGCCGATGCAGTCAAGTCCGGTTCAAGTCCTGTTCGAGGTCGTGCTCCAGGGATCGCCGACCCGAGTGCTACCCGACCTGGGCCAACCGAGTTCGAGGAACGCCGGAAAAGGTAACGCGGGGCTCACCGCCAGAGCATGATAGAGGTAACAACAGAGTAGCACTACTTGAGCGCGAAAACGAGATGATGAAGAACACAATAGCTCGACTGATGACAGAAATTGCCGAAATCAAGAAGGGCGGTCAACCCGTCATGGCTGACAAGCAGCCCGCCACTCCCCAGCCAATGGAAATCCCATGGTTGAGAAGAGCGATACGAATAAGCAACCGGCCGCTCCCCAGCCAATGGAAGTACCTATGGTTGAGAAGATCGATATGGAGAGGCCCGCTAAAAAGAGGGCAATCGCTAACGAGCAAGAAAGAGCACCAGGCAGGGCCAAATCGGAGATTCGCGAGTTGCTCTCCGCTCTCAGTGACAGCATTAAGCAGATAAATGAAAAGTTTTGCTCTTCCAAAGCAACATGGCTTCCATGGAGGAGCGCACTAATCAGCGGATCAGCAAAATTGAATCCTTAGAAAACGTTGTAGCACTTGTGTTGGTACCTAAAGCTCCTACACCCCCAGCAACAGCATCGACCAGTAACAGCTCGGGGGCGATCGGCTCTTCGAAGGTTAGCACAGCAACTCAAGAGCAATATCATGGCCACTCAAACTAGCTCATTCAAGATGTGGCAATGGAATTGCAGGGGTTTCCTTCCCAAGAGGGCTCCCCTGCAACAATATATTCGCTCACACGCAGAGAAGCCAAATGTTATAATTTTACAAGAAACATTAACATCTAACGTCACGCTCTCTGGCTACAGGCCCGTAGCAAAGCACGAAGAAGGACGGGGGATCGCCGTACTGGTTAGCAACAAGCTGACCCACCTCACTCACGACCTTAAGATGACCGCAAATAAAGTCGAATACACAATGATAGAGATCATCCCTCGCCCAACGAACCACGAAAGTATATTCATCCTGAATGTCTACAGTAGTCCTAAAGCTCCAACACAACGCTTCAAAGCCCTAATCACCAAGGCCATGCAACTAGCGCGCGATTCCCTTTTGATCATAGCTGATGACTTCGACGCACCGTACCACACCTGGGGCTACCCATATAACACAAACAAGGGGAAGACCTCTGGCGTGAGGCTCTAAACCTAAACTTGATGCTAGTCACGGACCCAGCTTTCCCCACCAGATGCGGAACATCGTCGAGCCGTTACACGACACTGGATCTCACCTTTGTCAGGAGCATTGCAGCGGTCAAGTGGACGAACCTCGGGGTAGACTTTGGTAGCGACCATTATATCTTGGCCACGCACCTCCAAGTCGACCAGAAGAGACAGCGCATGTTCCAGTACATAGACTGGGACAAATTTCGCAAAATTAGGGAAGAGCGAACGGAGAGTGAGGACAAGCCTAGCCTCGAACAATGGGTTGCACAGGTTAGACACGACATCAAAGCTACCACCAAAGAGGTTTGTACTGACCTTCCGGTGGAAAAGATGGAAAGCCGTCTGGCTCACCTGTTGGAGGCCAAGCAGTCCCTCCTCGCCAGTTGGAAAGGACAGCGGCTCAACCGCAGGCTCAGAAAAAAAGATATCGGAAATCAACATAACTATAGAGGAACATTGCAGAGCCCTCTCTAAGCAGCAATGGGATGAGGTGTGTAACTCGATCGACGGGCAGATGCGCAACGGGGGCACCTGGAACCTCCTAAAGCATCTCCTCGACGAGACGAACACTAAAACCAACCAACGCAACACACTGGCGCGCACTCTACACACAGCCAATCGAGAATATTCGAGCAAGGAAATTTTATCCAAACTCGTGCAGAAGTACCTATTAGTCGCTTTGGGCCCTACACCACCTTCCCCTGACTACGAAGGCTCCGAGAACCGTGAGCTCGACGCAGAATTCGGGATTGAGGAGATCAGGCAGGCGCTCCACGCCCTCAACGGCAGATCGGCTCCGGGTCCGGACAAGATCACAAACAAAGCTCTACGGAACCTGGACGAGAAGTCCATCGAATACCTAACGGACAGCATTAACCAAGCACGGAGCAGTGGTAAATTCCCGGAAATGTGGAAATCGGCCAACACCATTCTCATCCCCAAGCCAGGCAAGCCGCCCAGCCTCGATAACCTCTGCCCAATTTCGCTCACATGGTGCGTGGGGAAGGTTGCTGAGCACGCGATCCTAAACAGGCTTTCACGCTACCTGGAGGACCACGACATTTACCCACACAATATGATCGGCTTCAGGGTCGGACTCTCGACGCGGGACGCGATGAAGCTCATCAAGCATCACATTATTGACTGTTATAAGCGGGACACGAGAGCCATACTAGGTCTAGATCTGGAAAAGGCATTTGATAACATTCTTCACTCGTGCGTTTTAAACACAATCTCGAGCCTAAAAAGCACTTTCATTCCTACACGAGATCTTCCCTGTCAGACAGAGAAGCTACCCTTAAGATCGGGGACCTGACTTCAGACATGATCAAGCTGGGGTCTAAGGGGACGCCACAAGAAGCAGTCATATCCCCAACCCTCTTTAACCTCGTCATAATTGGTCTATCCAGGACACTATCTGCTATTGACGGTATCAGTCATACCATATACGCAGACGACGTTACCATCTGGTGTACGGGAGGTAGTGACGGACAGGTAGAGACGGCCCTGCAAGAGGCGATTGATGCTACCGAGAGATACCTTGAGTCCACGGGCCTTCGGTGCTCGCCGCACAAGTCGGAACAGCTACTTTATCGACCCAAACGCAGAGGCCCGAAACCAAAGGGTAGGAAGCCACTCGCCGAATGCGACATAAAACTGCGCACAAACGACGGAGGCTATATTCCGAGGGTCGATGCTATCCGGATTCTCGGCATGATGGAAGAGTCGAGTGGTTCAAACAACCAGACACTGCTGCGACTCACTAAGAAGACGGACAATGCCATCAGACTAATCAGAAGAGTGGCCAACCTGCAGCGAGGCCTTGGAGAAGATAACCTCGTTAGATTGGTACATGCGTTCGTAATGTGTCATTTCACTTACGTTGCGGCCATGCAGAACTGGCAAAGATCGGAGCGGGATAAGCTCAATGCATTAATCAGGAAGGCAATCAAGAGAGCTCTCGGCCTCCCCATATACACTCCCACGGAACGCTTACTTCAACTTGGCATGCATAACACGCTAGAGGAAATAGCGGAAGCACAGCAGAGGGCCCAGTTCGTCAGGCTATCTACCACAAAAGCTGGAAGACGCATCTTAGAGGAGCTGGGCGTTCCCCCAAAGTAATCAAAACAATGTTCTGCAGCATCCCTCGAGAGCAGCGGGACCGCATCACTGTCGCCCTGATGCCACGAAACGTCCATACAGAACACAACGTGGGAAGACGTCGGGCGCGCGCGAAGGCTCTCCTGGAAAAGGCTCGTGAACGGGCTTCGGAGAACAGTTTCGTAGCCGCAGCGCCCTACGCCGACGGACAGGCCTTCGCGGTAGTTAGCGTAAATCATGAAAGGCAAATAACGAACGCAATCTCGATTCGGACGACGTCCTCTGAAATCGCAGAGCAGGCTGCAATAGCGATGGCCTTATTGGACGACAAGAGGACATCAGTCTACAGTGACTCGATATCAGCTGTTAGGGCATTTGCCAAAGGAACCATATCCGAGCTTGCCTTAGGGATATTAGGAAGCAAAGAGATCAAGCCACACACATTGATCTGGCTTCCAGCCCACATGGGACAGATCGAGGGTGCCCCGCCCTACCCCAATGAGTCGGCACACGGAGCTGCGCGAGGGATCATCAACCGCGTAGCTACCGGGCAGCGTGACGCCGGAGTTACTGACAATCGGGACTCTCCTTCCTTGTACACCGAAATTACTAAGCACTTTTACTTGGCTCGGAGGAGGAGGAGGAGGAGGAGAAACTTTATTATTGCAGAAACCGTTGCGCGGTTTATTCCTGGGTGGTTCCCTCTGACAGGGCTCCACTGGCGATCGCGGCTCGCCGGGCCTGGTCGAGGGTCGCCAGTTGGCTTCCCGGGTCCAGTTCGGAGAGTCTCGCAGGATCTACCCCCTCCCACATTGCAAACTCAATAGACTTCAGGCTTTGACACTAAGGCTTCTACAGACGGGTGCACACCCAAGCCCCCTACTTCTTCACAATATGTACCCCGAAATTCAGACGACAAATGCATGTGCACTATGCAGTGACTTAGCGAACTTACCTCACATGCTCTGTCGATGTCCCGCGTTACGCCGCGATCAAAGTAACACTTCTTCACGCTGGGATGCTGCCCTGCACAGCCCCAACCTCGAAGAACAGTTATGGGCTGTCCAACGGGCCCGCGACGCGGCGGAGAGGCTCGGCCTCTCTGTCCCGATGTGGGAGCGGCCCGCTGCGCGCTAGGGCGCGCCCTAAAGGACCCTAATAATGTTTTTCATCCATCCATCGATCCACGCAATTCTTGGCCTGTCCCCCATGCTGGATAGCTGCCATTTGTACAAAGGACCATCACCATCATCGTCATCATTATTAACAGAAGCAAACATTGCCGGCCGTCTTGTTGGCCTCACCACTTGTGTTAAAAAATTTGGCACCGTCGCATACGGAAACGTGCTCTTCGCCCGAGCCGCTCCGATTTACTATGGACAATCATCATCATCATTTATTTACCCTTAAAGGCCCTTGGCTTAGGGCATTACATAAGGGGGGGGAGCAGTCGTTACATATGCAATGGTCGGTAACAACAAAAAAGCAACACAAAGTTCAGGATTCATGTTCAACATTAACATCATTAGAAGCATCAACACTAAGATAGACACAGCGGCTCAAGAACAACTTGGAAACAAAACAAAACACGCATACACATTCAAAAACACGGCAAAATAGCTCAGCTCTTGAAATGTGCACCGATATTACAGTTTCCCGTGAAGAGCCGGCAAACATCGCAGAATTCGTCTACGGTAGAGAGCGGTCCTGTTCGGGTGAGCACTAATCATACTGAACTCTGACTACGGCAAGCTTGACTCCCCGAAATGAACGCTGTCCAGGGCTTTCAAGATTGTCATGAGGGATCCCCAGCATGATGCAGACGTCGCACGTTCTTGCGATTTCCGCGGTGACACCGAAGCAAATTCCGTCTTCACGAAAACGTAAGTAACCTCTCATAACTTTGATTTAGGGGACCACAGTCCAAGTGCGCTGATGCAGGACATAATGAACCAGGTGCTCAAGAATCAACTTATCACCCCACCTTCCTACACTTCATCCCGTTCAGACCACAGATATAAAGTTGCCGTCCCATCCTCCCGAACGAACAAGTATCATGATTCTTTTTTACCCCGCACAAGTGTCGACTGGAACCACCTTCCTGCTTCCATCATTCAGATCACAGATGTAACTTCATTCAAAACAGCAGTCTACCACGCTATCGCTTAACGTTGCCTGCATACCATTGTCTTCATATTACATTGCTTTGTATGTACCACTCCTTTCTGTAGTGCCTTAGGGCCTTGAAAGTATGTATAATAAATAAATAAATAAATGAAATTGCAAGAAACGAATAACGAATCAGCAGCAACTATTGGATTGTTTACTGCAAGCAAACTTTCGGCAAATGAAGAAGTCACCTATGCACTTTGTCAGGCCGGAGATCAACGACTGGTAGTAAAGAGGAAGTGCCCAGAAATGGCCTAATTTTTACATTTACGCCTGTGACAGGAATTGCTGGCAGGAGGACAAATACAAAGTTAGGAACATACCGCTCTACTTGGGAGGTAGTCAAAAATTTGGTGCAGATTTCGAGAAACTTTCTATGAGAAATGGCGACTGCTGCATTTAGCTGACTCTGCTCATCCCAGGCTTCATTGATCCCGCTCATTATCCTTGGCTTCTTTTGCAGGATACTTATTTTCACATTTCTACTGGGTGCGGGCCTTATATAAGTAAGGCTTATAGATAGTGATGCCTTGAGCTAAATGCTTTGACTGCTATTCGAAATAATGCAACCACTGGCGACCGACCATGAACACACTCTCGCCGACTGATTTTTCGGACACGGACAATGCCGCGAGAACGTCCGGATCATCAGGCTTTCCAAAAAAGCGAATTGTGAGGTGAAATTAAATGCGTTGTTTTTCAGAGCGCCAGCCCAGCAGAAAAAAAGATGGTTGGCATACTTTTGCTCAGTGTAGTGTTTCATTAAATTTACTTGTAATTGCCTGATAGTCGAGGCCAAGGGCGTGTTTTGGTTTCAGCGATGGGCACAGTTAGGGCGAACACGTAAGCGTGTGGCCGCGGCACCTAGTGCCGTCGGCCACGCCGGGTTTTTCAGTGTCAACGTTCCATACACTGGGGAACCCGGCGTCTACAGATTTTCTCCTGCCGCCGAAATTCGCAGTCGTGCACACTGCTTGCCCGCCGCGCCGCCGGAACGCGATACAGAGCCATCTGCCGTGTAGGACGCTCACCTCCACGCAAGCGTGGGATATCCCAGATGTTTCCGCGACGTGGGGGAGTGGGTCCAGCGAACGGTTTGGCAAGCGCCGAGCGTGTTGCGGAAACCGCTGAAATTGCGGCGGCGCTGTTGTCGCCTTCTCCTGAAGCTCCACCTGTTTCGGCAGCGCCCATTGGCTGAGGCGAGCTGACGGGCCGAGTGGCTGTCGTCTGCTCGATGCACCATCGTTGTCGTGTCGTTAGAATTTTTTCCATCGCTCTTTCCCCATTTTATTGATTGCAGGTCGGCTGGCAAACAAATCACTGCTTCCGCCACCGAGTATCAGAACTAGATGCAGCGGAGTGAAACGTCTGTCAAAGCTCCATGCAGCTGCGGTAGGGTCTCCGACGCGTCAAGCGTCCGACCGGCGTGCGGAGCCGCTCATCCAGGTGAAGGCGACGGTGGCGCCACTAATTTTTTAATAAAGAAAGATCCTCAGCCCACCGCTGACCCAATCCCCCTTTCCATACACCTGTCGAAACTGCGCAGTTATCTCTGCTTGCGTAGCAGTCGCGTGTCTTTATTCTGGACGCTTCATCACTGCTTGAAACGACAATAATAAACCATGAGCAAGAGGAGGCAGCATTGCTAGGCCTGCTGTCAAGCACCTTTCTGGCGCTGTGTGACTCGCAGAAGCATTCGTCGACGAGACGACGCCGTCGGCGTTGGTGGGTTCGTCCTCCTTTACAAGACCGCGCGAAGCTTAGTCACGCCACCTTGTCAGGTCGCTTAGTCCTTGTGCTTGACGTGGTACTTGTCGAGAAGTACGGGGAGTTACGCACCAATTCGATGAGCATTTCCGATGTCGCGACGCGTTCGAAGACTGCGATACGACGAGCGCATCGGGCTTGGCCGCCATCTTTTGAATTGCCGTCTCCCGGCGCCGCTCCAGACGCCGAATGTCTGTTCCTGTATTGGCCTCGAGCTCCACCACAGGAAAAGCTGGCGCCACCGTCAGCGTGACGTGCTAGGAGGGATCACGTGGACATAGCGGCCGCGTCGGCTGCTTCGGGAGCGCCGAAGCGAGCTGAAAACGAGTTTCAATTCCCTCGTGCGCTGCGGTCCTCATTTAGTGGCGAAATTTTCCCGCTTCGAGTGTCTCCTTTACAACGCTTGAAAGCACTACAATAGGTAGTGGCTGCCTTTGAAGGCGCGCAACATGGTAGGCTACTGCTCGGTGCCGCAATGCCAGATGTACGCAACGGAGCCCGGAGTCAGCCTTATTCACACGTAGCCGCAGCACAAGCTGCGTGAAGCTTGGCTCGCGAAATATAAAACCGGCAAACATCGGCTACAACTCGGGTATGCAGCAAGCACAGACGCGAGGAAGATTGCTGCTACGGCGCCAGGTCTGCGATCTTAGGAAAACGCGCACTGAGACGCTCGCCCGAGTCCGCTGCCCGACTAATGTCAGGACGGTTAGGTCTATGAACTTGTCGATGCTGTAGATACTGGCAAGTTCACTGGAGTGGAAAGGGAGCGGTAAGAAGCACATTATAAAAAGTACGACATATGCCTACGGTTTCGGCCCGAGGAGCTCCCCGCATGGGATCTCTAACGGCTTAAAACTCCTCAGGACCTCACTGAAGTTCTTGACTGACTGACTGATGGTCATGTTTATGTTATGAATTAATGCACTGGATTACAAAAAAGGAGCAGCGGGAAACCGCACGCTGAGAACACCGATAAAGATACAGTGCGACGCAACTCGAGAAATAATATTGAAAGGTTAAATAATTTAGAAGAAAAAAAAGATTGAATCGTCGCGACGGTACATCACAGTCCCCGTGGGCGTTGAAGTCTCTAAAATGAAATTATTTGTGAATAGCTCTGACAGCGCCCACGCAACAATGGTTGCTCGTATACTGTCAAATGCTCATATTCTGCGACCTAAAGCTCAAGACACGGTGCGAAAACGCGCAAGCGGCGTAAGCGAAACAGTGCCCGGACAAGCATGCAGACGCGCAGTCGGTCGCTGCGAACGTGTGCGATCGCTGCATCGAGGCCTCGTTCTATTACGCCCCATTTAGTTATACAAACACTATAAGAACATATTTCACATAGTTTGCTCTCAGCGTTTACCTACCTTTCACGCAAGAAGCCGGTTCTGGACACTCCATCGCGGCGACCGCGCGCAGTGGCGTTCACTGTACGTTTTCGGTAAAGAGATAGCGTCTGTAAACGTTTGTGTGCTTTCAGTTTATCCAAGATTATTATTTAGACAGTAAAAAACTTATCTCGTTTCGAAAGTACTTACAGAAATGTCCTGGAGAGCTCACGCGGGGTGTTTTCAGTGAGCGCTGACAGCGAAACCTATGAGGAGCGCGCCGCGTGATCCCTCATACTACGCCAGCGAGGTGCTTCCGACAGATGGCGACTCCGTAACTCCTCGCCGCCATATGCTACCACAGGGAGCAGAGTTGCGCATAGGTCCGGTTTATGATCCTGCTCTACAGTGGAGCCACTCCACGCGCGCGCAGGAGGCAAATGCAGCGCGGTGTTCTATTTGCATTTTTGTGTGCTGGTCGCGAGCTACATGCGGCAACTGTACGCAAGCGCTGAGCGAGATGACACTTTTTAATGCAGGCTAAGCGCGAATGATTGGCGTAGCCGGAGAGGTGCCGACCCCCCGAAATTTTAGTTTGTCTGTACTTATATACACGCACATATACAAACACACGAACGAATGCACATATAAAGAATACGACCTCCCTCGATCCCTCAAAATAATATCCTGACTACGCCCGTGGCTGGAAGAACTCAAAAGTTCGAGTGCAAACGCGCATTACATTGCAACAAAAAGCGGTGCAATGTTTTTCAGCATGCATATGAAGTTTTCTCCCGGAGGTGGAAGGCAAGAAATGTTTTAAAGGGTGTTTAAAGAAAATTTCACACACCTGTGGTAGACAATTATGTGAGCACATTTTGGCTGCCGGAACGAGGCGAATAATGAATGTCGCCAGCAGAATTATCGTGCCTGCAATTGTCAATGACTGTTGACCGTCATTCATCACTAAACGTCGTTCACAGCAGCTGCACGTTTTCGATATATGTGGTGCAGACACGTAAATTTAAACGCATTTCAAATGTTCACATGCGCACATCTTATGGAAAGCTTATTTTTACGATTCATACCGCAAACTTAACAGCTGCTTTGTAGCAGCAAATCTGCAAGTGGAAAAAAGTTCAATATGCACGAGCGTCTAGATCAAATTTATTTCGTAGAAGGGAATGGATGAGCGATGGCTGGTGGCAGCAGGGGATGAGTGCTGGTTTTGGGAGCCTCGGGGGGCAGAACTCAATGCCACTCGAAAGCAACAAGTTATTAACAGTACAACAGGTTATTTTTATTGTACTAATCACATAAGATGACAAACTGTCAAATAAATTATGTACACATTGGAGACTGTAATATGACAGCAAATATTCCTTTATCTCTTCATTCTGCTCAGGTTAATTTACTATAACACAGCGCTTATTAAACGTGCAAAAATAATTTCACATACCTCACGTCGACTAAGGCTGATCGAACAAGCAACATACTGCGGGCGGTAAATGCTGAACCTATCGCAGCTGTCTCATAAGCGGGAGCGCACGGTGTTTTCGCTTACTACAAAACAATGAACACCAGCTAGCACACCAACTGACTTTACATGAAAAATCAGAACGCCGGCAAAAAATATAAAAGAAAACGGAGCAGAGAAAAGCCAGGGTGCAGCGGGCAAATTGTACCTGCTAGTGTTTACTCTGTTTTGAAGACACTTTTCTGGAGCTGCATAGTCAGAACAATCGTACAAGCAACAAGACGAATTGAGCGAGTTGGTAAGTTAACATTCTTGGCGTATATGTGCAGCGCGATAAAGACGTGTCGTCCTTTCTTCATACCGCGTCTGTGTCGCGCTGCACATATACACCAAAAATTGCACAAGTGAACAACCTCTCATCCAGGCGTACGTATTTCAGCGTGTACAGGAGTGCTACTCGAGTTAAATGCCGCTTTAGTGTAAACAAGTCGAACTCACCTCTGTAAACAAGGTGAACGGACCTCGCATATCGTGGTCCCTTTCGGAGCCGGCTGGTCTCGTCCGTCCGCACGCCACCGCGTAAAAAGCTTTGCCACCTTCCGTGCAATTTGCGCAGTTTGGTGCGCTGCAACCCGTCATAGTGGAATACAAGTGTCAAAATAATCTGCTTCGTAGCCCTTCACCAAAGTCATTAACTTAATATCCTCGGATACCGTACCTGCAACCCGGAGGCAATTGTTGCTACGCACGCTCGACGGTCCGCTGATTGCAATTTCGATGGCACAGACCGAAACGAGTCGGCGCCGTTTCCGTAAAGTTGGCTTCAAAGCGGGCAGTTGATCATTTGACGTCATTTTCCACAACGTGATCGCGCTCGGCGAATAGCGGTGCGACCAGCGCCGGAAAAGTTATGGCCGGCGCTGGGTGCACGCGCGTGGCAGCAGACGACCCCAAGTGGGGTCCGCTGCTGCCACGCATGATGGCGTCAGAAAAAGAAAGCATAATAAAAAATACGTGAAATGCTAACGTTATCGTTTTGTTGTTAAATGCACTACGCCTAAATAAATAAAGCATTTATTTTATGTTGCGTTTTAAGATCGAGAATGACTGTCGGCGCCTACACACGCGTGCACGCAGTGGGAGGACCGTTGTGATTCCTTGTGGCTGTGTGGTGTGTAGTGTAATACTGGTTCACTGTGTAATATCGGCGAGTACGAATAACGTTGCCATTACGAAGCTACAGAAGCTCCAAACGAACTGTGCTGCATCCACGAAACAGCATGACATGTCGCCTCATTTGGACTGTCGGTTTCGAAGAGTCGTGGTAACACAGCGCCGACTGCATATGGTGCCGACACGGATGATGCATATTGCAGGGTGTGTCATATGTAGCGATTCTTTAAGTTGTGTGTACGCCTTCTGTCAAAGCCGGATGCCTGTTTGGCCTTGGACACCACGTCGACACACTGCTCTCGAGCTCGAAAACGCAGAAGTGGTGCGCGTTGGCATTGACGTCGATGTAGGGTGCATACACATTTCCAAATCGCTTTGCAAAGTAAGGGCGCCTTTTGTCGATGATCAAAGTGCATTCAAACATTTCGCGTCGCCTTACGCACGCAGAATCCTAGTAACGAAAGCCTGGACGTGAAACGTGAATCTAACAGAAAGGCCTGTTCCCGCCTGAAGGCAATGTCAGCAAGTGTCCGTGACGAGTGTCAAGTGACTCGCACGAGGCTGGGCGTTGAACAGTGTGTGGAGTGCCGCTGCTTCAGACTGGCCAGGGCCCAACCTGCTTTCATGAACCATTTGAAACGCCCAGTGTATTAGTTGCTATAGATTGTGGTGCAGTGAGACAGCCATTCCGTAGCAGCCATGAAAATTACCTGTAGAAGTAATAGTAATGCGATAGGCTTTCGTGGTGATTGTCATTATGTATCACATGCATCGGAGTGCGATCATTTACACCCTGTGCACGTGTTTAGATAAATGCTTTATCTTCTGAAGATATGGTACAGCACCTGGAGCTTGAGTGGATCTTTCACTGTACATGCTATACCAAAACGTATCTACCTATGTGTGCTTCATTTTTGCCAACTGCCTTTGCTCTACAAAGAAGGCCAAGTTTCTCTCACTGAGTTTAACTCACTAAGGGAACAGGCTTGTGCATCTTAGCTGGACTTGCAGCAATAAACAGGGGTCAAACACATGTGGTATAGCTTTAGTGGTACAATATTCAGTTGGGGGCCATTGTACATGCACCCCTAGGAAATCATTTGCTATGGCAAATACTAACGTAGTGGCATTTCTTTTTTAAATTTGTATGCCTTAATAATATTTTTAAAATATAGAAGTATGTCTACAAATTTAATAAATTTGGAGATCCTGACGTATTTCCTAATGCATGTTGGTATGTTATATTATTCCCAACGGACTCCTCAGTATCGCTGTTATTTCTCAGCATTCTCCCACAACAGGTATTGTTCTTTCATCTTTGAAACAAACGAAAGTCCTCCCGCTTTTCAATCTGGTGACTGAGGCATTTTTAGCTATATATAGATTGATCTTCTTATCACCTTATTCAAGTAAAATGTTAGAATACATAGTTTATAAGCATACTGTTGAATTCATTGAATCACATAATGGCCATGTAAGTTCTAACATGGCTTTTTGCATGGATTTAGTACCATGTCGCTGTTAACTCACGACGTCACTCATGCTTGTGTTTTCTAGCAATGTCAATCATGATTAATAGTTTGCACTTCATTTGCTTGCTTTTTTTCACATTGCATGGTGTGTGCATATTGTTTTTGTATCTATACCTGAATAAAAAATTCAGTTGCAAGTCAGTGCTCCTGTTGCGTTTTCACTGTCCTTCATACTTTGTGCACTGTTTCTACTCTTTCAAAAACACACTAACTCGTCCAGCTCTCAGTATGGAAGCTTAAAGTCAGCTGTTAAAATGAGAATCCAGTAAACATGGAAACTGTCTATAGGATAATAGCAATGATTTTACTGTTTGCAACATGCAGTTTGTACATGTTGGTACAAGAAGATTTCAAAGAGATATACGGAGTGTTACAGTGCGCAAGGTTGAATGGTCCCGTCCCTGCCATGAGTACTGAAATATCATCATAAGTGTGCATAGGTCGTGCACTGCAAGCCAGAGACTTGCTCTAGGGCTTTCTTATTCTATTAAGTGTCGGCTGCTTGCATTCATAACGTGGTTGGTAAATTGCTTACCTATTTCCCATCTAAGTTCCCTGCATTTCATTCTGCTGTACTCACCGACTTATTTTCAGCACCTTTCTTTCAATGACATTAAGGGTTACATTCATTTTGTGTCAAGGTGTTTTCTAATGCACCAAGATTAAAGATTCTGACAAGTTTTCAAAGCTGACGCAATGGCAAAAATATTCTCGGCCATAAAGTGTGCTCATTGAGACACCAGGCACCTTGTCCCACAAAACATCAATCAATTCTATTTTTAGATAAAAGCACATAGTCTTTTGTCAAGCTACATCTCTAGGCGCTACATGGTCTTTCCAAAAAGAAGGTTGCACAAGTATTTAAATGCAAGTTTACTGTTAAGACCCGTGTTTCCTTCATTTCAGTTGCAATATGCGAAGTAGGTAGCAAGAGTGTT
Source organism: Dermacentor variabilis (assembly GCF_050947875.1). Taxonomy (NCBI): domain Eukaryota; kingdom Metazoa; phylum Arthropoda; class Arachnida; order Ixodida; family Ixodidae; genus Dermacentor; species Dermacentor variabilis. The sequence goes on from NC_134574.1 coordinate 149,517,257, forward strand.
TAGCTTTAGTTCATCTGCTGTTGACAGAGCTAAGCTGACATGAAGGCGAAAGGGCATCCCTACATATATCAACCCAATGTAAAGGTATGGCTTGATAAAGACATGTTGCGCTGGAAAGGGTAATTAAAGGTCAGCAGGATTCTCTGGTAATGTGGCACGCACAATACAGCTGGGAAACAATATGCAGATTACTTTGCAATTAATCATTCGTGTCTTGCTTTCTTTCTACAGCATAAGTCTGCATGCTATAGTGTTATTTATCTTCATAACATCATAAAAAAATTGCAATTCATTGCTCCACCAAAGGCACCATCAGCCAGCTAAGCCATTCTTGACATAAAGCTTCTCAGCATGGTCTCAACATATGTTAGCTTTGAAAATGTCTTTTCACACAAACATGTCACAGGAACTCTGGAAAGGAGGTCAAGAACGCAACATAAATCTTTGGAAACTGATTTGTCCAACCCAGTATCATTTTACGGTCCTGGCTTTCTTGATGCCAGTTTGGGACTTAAGAAGCCGCAGCTTAACATGCAAGGTGTCGAACTATATATATTTCAGAGGAGCTAGACTTGAAAAGCCATTTTATTATCTCCCAAATAAAGGTCCAAAAGGCTCTACATGAAAACTATGAGATCAACTTGCGTAAATCCCACGCAATGTGGGAATTGATGTTATGTGAAGTATTTTACAGGTAGTTGGCTATGCCAAGGTGAGGTGTTGCTATCAGTTGTTCCGAAACGAACACTCGTGTGAAACTTCCTTTTGAATCTCAAACAGAGGCGACCAACAACAGGTGTGTGTGCTGCCGCTGAGACACCTGGATCTTTTCATGTGAGCCATCTGGTTCCAACGCAGGTAGCGTGAGAGTTGCATGACAAAGCTGGAATGACGACAATGCAACGAACACGATGGCATCACAAACACAACACATCCACACATCTAGTGGCACAAGCTAATATACAACTTGGGCTAATGGGTTGGCATATAAACATGTAAGAGTAACAACCCCCATTATTGAAATATTTCAATACAAACTATAACAAAAAATTTAGTGCTTTGTTGCACCTATAAAACTACATAAAAAATCATATACTAACATAAGCAAATACACAATAAAATGTCCATTACAGCAAAAGCAATATTGTATTACTTATGCGACTTTATTTTATTGATGAGGCCATGAAAGTAGAAATGCCAGGTGATAACGCTTTGCCAAAGCTCAAGCAAATGTCTTGTTTAGTCCACTTCCTTTTTGGTGGACTTTAATTTGCTGGTCATTGATGCTTGTACTTGTCGACATAGCTCCTGCCAGTCATAGCAAAAGCTGATTTTATTATGATTATGGCATGCAGTTTCTCAACTCCAAGCCCAGCTGCTGCTCTTTTTTTTAGCATAGCTTCCTTCAGTTGCAGCAATAATATAAAGTTAATATGTGCTGGGCCAATGTACAGATATTTCTGTACTCTTGCATGTCATCCTATCTTTTTACTTCTCCCATTTCTGCCCAGAATGATGCAGTTGATTCGATTTCCAAGGTTGCTTTTGCATTGCTTGTAATTAACCTTGGAAGGCAGCATTCTCCACTCTTTTTCTGTCCTTGCTGGATTAAGCAACAAGCAAGAATACTGCTTCAGGTGGCACAGTGGTTGCTTTATTTTGTCCTCCAATGTAATAGCAGTTGCTACGAACTTAGCAAGAACCTGGTCCAGATGCCAGCAGTCCTTTCTTCACCTTTGTCACAGATGTCTGACAATACAAATTAATTGGCAGAAAATTTACAGATCATGCACTTCAACTTGCTCACCAGCTTCAATGCAGGTTGCTATGCAACGCTTGCAGTAGTTTGTCCAGCTAACACATTCCACTGCCAAAAAACTTGTGTGTCTGTATCAGCATCACTCTTTTCTCTGGTGTTTGGTTGGATGAAGTTCTGCAAGAGAGGAATCTGCCTAATCATCGCACGAATTCCTGAGTATACATTAACCAAAATAATAATTGAATTGGTTTAAGCAATGTAGGTAGTTGGGCGAGTTGGTTCAGCGTTGCAGGCTTGTAAAAGTTTATAAGATACAAGGACAATTAAAAGAAAGGACAAGAATCAGTAGTGCATGTGCTACGTGTGTGTTGTCCTTTCTTTTGTCCTTGTACTTTAGGTGCATTTACACGTCTGAAATTACTTATGCGTGTCGCATCTTAGTTTCAACAGGTATGGCTGACTAGATTTTTTGTGGTTTTTAGTTTTCCTGCGTGGGGTTTACATCTGAGAGAGAAAGAAAGGAACAAGGAAGGCCGGATAGGTTAACCAGAAGTACATCCAGTTGGCTACCCTGCATGGGGGTTAGGGTATGAGGGGTTAAAAGAAAAAAAGGAGGCAAGTCGAGACAGTCCACTCGCACAAAAGACAGATGGTGTCTATAAGTATCTTTTCAGATTCGTTTATTTTAGAAAGTCATAAGAGCATGCATGCATAACTTTCTTCATTAATATGGCCAAGCACCCAGGATCCTAGCCTCTGTGAAAGGTCAACTATCCACTTGGGTGGGTACACTCTAAAAGGGCTGACATTGGACATCAAAGACTGACAGGGGAGGTGTTCAATGGTCTTCTTGCAGTTACAGTGGTCACATTTAATAAGGAAGGACAGTGAATTTGTAAAGGCACTTGATCAAGTATGCCTCTAAATACCAGGGGTTACAAAGAAGGCCCAGATGTCATAAACAGTTCTAATAGAGCTTTCTCTCACCCCGAAAGGGAGATGGTGATGTTGCAGCAGGAGCAAACATCTCTAAAAGTGGAGGCTAGTGAGGAACAATGGTTCTTGAAAATGTAGCCCGAGAGCTCACCACTTTCAAGCAAACGAGATGGTACTCAAGCAAGATGGTGGAATGTTGAATATGTGCCCTGAGCCCTTAAGTACATATAGCTATGTAGGCAGCGATTAGGTCTCTCTGATGATTGAAATTGTAACAATTCAACTGTTAACAATCGTGAGTGTGTTTTACACACAGTAGATTCAAGAAAATGCTACCTTGACCATGGTTATATCACCAATTTAACCAGTTCAGAGCTAAACTTACATTTCAAGATGCTAAAGGTCTCGTTAACAGCCATGCACTGAAGAGGGATTTATTTAGAATTATTTGTCCAGCATACCATACATGTACCCGCCTGTTGTGTTGACTAGGACAGGGACCATTGATTTATATTTGCAGAGGCTTTGTAACAGTGAGGGCTGTCCTTAGGAATTCAGTAGCCACACAATACACAATTTGTGGTGCAACCAAAAGTATATCTGACTGTGCTCCACAAAGGCAATGAGCAAATCACTTTTGTGATAGTGCATTTCGCACGGATGTAAGTGTAAGTCAGTGTGCTTTTTTTCTTTTTTTTCTCACTTCCTTTCTTTAGTCCCTTGCCGTCTAACATGCAGAATAGTTTTCCCAGCCTGGGGCTGGGGCTTCTCTAGATGCAATTAAATTTTCTCTCGAAAGAGAGAACAGCTAGATGTTGAAGATTCCACAGCCACTGACAGTCCACAGTGCATTCTAAAAAAAGTTTGCGCCCATTGGGGCTTGTTTTGTCCTACAGCGATAATCGTCATATCTGCCTTACTTGCATGCATATTTCCTTTCTTGAAAACTCGGCGCTCGATACTTTACTGTCGAGAGTGCCGTGTCAAGCTGATTACGCACAAGCCATTCGTGACTAGGAAGTACCGGCCTCGCAGCATTAAAGAAAGGAAATGCGGGCAAGACAAATGACGATTATTGTTTGGCGACAAAATACAACCCAAAGGAGTAAACTTTTTTTAGAGTGTAGTCATTGCTTACATAAATCCACATGTGGGCGAGGTCTTGTATGCATCTCATAATGGTCGACAAATTTGCGTTAATTAGCTTCGCCACAACATAGACATTTTGTGGGCTCAATATTACAAAATGCAGTGCAGAGAAGCATATGTTCTAATATATATATATATATATATATATATATATATATATATATATATATATATATATATATGCACACACACCTACACGTGGGCAAAGGTCTTGTATGTATTTCTTAATGGTTGTTGACACATTTGCTTTATCTTCACCACAATACAGACAAGTTATGTGGTGAGTTATACAAACTGCATTGCTGTGAAGCATACTGAGATTGAAATGGGGCTCAGTTCAACTCTCACGGGGACTATAATAAGAGTCCCTAATTACACACGTGCGTACGCGTCGTCTCCGGTCACAGTATGAGCACTGAACCATCTAATATGTGTGCCGACATGCATTCAGAGGTGTTTCTGGTGTGGTGTTTTAAGCCGTTGTTTTGCCCTCAGGATTTCTCTCTGTTCGCGCCCTCTTTAACAACCACTCGCGAACAACAATAAAACCAACTAATAAACCCAGCTATTCGCTGCAATTAATAATTGATGTCTGCAAATGGGCTTTACAGCAGCATTAAGTATTATGCAGTGAGGCGCTATCAGAAAAAATATTTTAACTCCGGTAAACACATTCCGCTTCATCATGTTTTCGCAATGTTCAGTGTCTCGCAGGAAGCCAGTATTTATATGCAAATCAAGTTTTTACGATATGTTCTCAGCAGTTGCAGTGGCTGCGATGAACTTTTACACCAAAATCTATCGGCTTCATCGCATAAAATGTGTGCTGTAGTGAAAATGTATTCGACGTGTACTTTACATATCCGACTGCACTGGTACAATAAACCATCCACAAAATTAAGCCAATAGCTGTTTAGCTTGAGTTTCGTAGTTTTAGTGTCTTCGTGCGAGTGAGATGTTTCCAACTTTCTAGTTTTTTATCAGTGAGGTTCATTATCACATTGTACTGCAAAGAAGCTGCATGTCAGAAGTACATATTCCTTACTCGTTGCGCAGTGACTAACAAATTAGTGGTTCGAGTCATGAACTGCTGTCCATATTCACATTGGTCACAGTGATCTCACAGTCCTTGCAAGTCAGTACTCATTCGGCTCATACTATGTGTCTTTTGGTGTGCGCTACCAATCAGTGACTCATTCTGTCTGCTGTTTGCAGTCGTCCATTAAAGTTGTATCTGCTAGCATTTAGAAACTTGGACAATGTACAATGATTTACTTATTTTTATGTTTTATATTTACATTTTTGTTATTTTTTCCCTTCTTATTTCTAATGTAATACAAGGCGTTGTGCAGGTTAACGATGCGGTACTTGTAAATTTATTAAGATAGCTCTGTTTTTTGAACACTCTAAACATGCATGGTTTTGAATCTGCCTTCGGTTATGTGTAAAAGACAGGAACATCTTTCTGGTATAACGTTCTTGCTTGCAGCGAAGGATGTATAAATATAGCTGATTTTGTAATAGCTTCACGATTTTTCTGCGCCGCAGTTCTTTGATAGCGCACTACCAATACATACAAAATACACTATAAAAACGTCTTTCCGCACTACACATTACAATTTTTGACGGGGTGTTTACACCTGTGAAATTCAGGAGCCGTTGTGTTGTTGCCGCCCAATTTACGTGTCCGACATTTGTGGCACGCTCGCTAGTATAGGAAACAAAGGTGGCAGTCAGGAACTGCTCTGCTTTCTTTTTACCCTATTATGTTGGTGTTATGATGGTCTATCCTTTAGGTAGTCAGAGTTGTCGGTTGATAGTTCTTTTTCTACTGTCATCGAAAGCTTCATAGTTAGCCTTTGCGAAATATGAAATAGATTATCATATCTTGGTGGTGAAGCAGCGCACTGACAAGGACAAGGCGAAGACACCTAAGAATTTATGGCACTAGCTGCAAGGTATGATGATTAATCGCCAACTAGCCCAGCTTTCCACATTAATGAAATAGATTATTTACTTGTAGCATGAAACAATGACGCAATAGAAATTTCAGCTTTTCATATGAAAGCATGCAGTGATTCATGCATGTGTGCTTTTTCAATCCAGCGAGTCCACTAAGGCAGCCCTGTCAGAATAACTTATTCTTATGTGAGAATAAACCAAAGCTATTGTTGAAATGTTCTTTCCCATACTCACTTGAATGACTGAGATGCCTTTGTACTTAACTAGAGATAGCTAGTTGGTCAGCACACTCGGTCAGACAATGGCCTGGCCAACTAAGGTACCACTTTCCCAGAAATTAATGGTGGTTTTAAATTACCACTTATTGTGCAAGTAGAACACCACCCAATAAATTAAATGACTGACAGTCACTGAACAAGAGAATCTTCTGCCTGGAGTCAATGTTTGGACAAAGGGACTCGCCTTATTAACAACTGATTTCCGCATAGCTCATCGCTCGCAAGGGTCGAGGAGGATAAGCAGGTGCGTAAGAGTAAAATGAAGGCTATGGAAAGAGGGAGTGGAAAACTTTGAAGGCAAGGATTAGTTTGCGATACTAAAAGGGGTGTGCTAAGGGTTCTCCCAAGTGGGGTGACGAAAACAACCCACAGAACTTCAAATGAACCATTACATACAAGTAAGCGTCAACCTACTGTGGCAGCCTTTTAGGAAAACCTTCTAATTAAGGTAAGACTTGCACTGTCAACTCTGTGGACAGCTGAAAGTATCTCGTAATCATTTCACGTAATGTCCTGGCCATGACCAAATATAATCTGGAGCTCCTACTGTTCCACTTGCCCTTTGTATTTACTATGATATAGTGTTACCTGAAAACACATCTTTCTTTATGGACAGCTTTTAAACTTGCAAAGCCTTTGCTCACTTTAACATACTCGGGCTTCTTAAGCACGTTGTCAATTTTATGAGCTTTTTGTCAATGGGTAACTGTTCTAAGACCTGTGGTGTACAAAATTTATTTATCTTCCGATGGTGCGTACTTGTTCAACATCTCCCAATATTGCACATCATTTAATATTTAAGACAAGAGCAGTTATAGTGGACTAAGGATGACTGTACTGATTGATGGAACTACCCACATAAAAATATTTCACTTTTAGTACTCTTAAGAGTTCAGCATTTGAATTGTTGAAACATTCAAATGTGGTCAAATACACTTGGTTACAATTATTGGATTGTGTCTACATTAGAAAGAAAAGAATGAAACTGCTGCCATGTCATGTACGGAACACCTGGCTTATAAATTAAGTCATGAACTCAAACCCTAGCAGGAACATGGATTTCGTTTTTTCTACAATGGTTTTTTTTTGTCGGATCATTTCTGATCACTAACTCAGCCACGGTAGCACCTATGAGTGGCTCCCTGACAGCTAAAGTAATATGTGGTACGTTATATTTTAAGCTTGTTTTTTTAACTAATATATGCACTTGAAGTGACTTGACTTATGGTTGTGCAGCTTTGCGAAGGTTCACTTCTTTATATGTTGTATACGCGTTTAACGGGTTCATGGCAACTCTATTTTCATTAATTACTCTGTTGTGGCAATCTAAATGTACCAACAACCATCATCTTGCACTCATTTCTCTCCTTCCAAGTTGAAAAAGAAACACAAAAGAAAGAACCATGGTCACTAATAAAATTTTTTTGCCTTTAGTGTACATAAGACTAAACGTGTATTCCATACATACTAATACAACTAGGAAGACATTACAGCATGGAGCCCCTCTGGTTGCTTGAAAGTTCCGAGATTCGTGCAGCTCTAATATCAATATAAGTGACCTTTCCTCTGTATATATTCCAAGTAGTACTTAATGAACTGGATTGTGGAAATAGGCCTAATGCTGATGCTACTAAGCTAATTTGTCAAAAAACATTGCTACCTGATTTGTGTGAAGCCTGTCTGCAGCTCCTTTCTACAAATATAGGTGTATAAAAAGGGTAATACTATAAACCTGATGATAAGTAGTCATTGTAGAGAGAATCTGGTTCATATTTTAATGTTTGGAACAGGAGCCAGAAATACCACCGATTTCACCTGCCATTGTTAATGATGTGTGGCATGTCCTACATACATTATTCTTAATCTGCTAGTGAGCCCCCCCCCCCTTTTAAATCATCTTCTTTAAGTCATTGCCCAAACAGAAAGAGCATGTAGGTGGCTGTGTTAAGACTTGTTTTTCATTATTGCCTTTCACTGAAAGCCATGACCCAAGGTCTTAACAGTATTCCTTAGTTTAAGCAATGCAACTTTGTGTCGTGAAGCTTAATATTAAAAAGAACTGTTCTGCCAAAGGCATTTTCATAGTAGCCTAATAATTTACCCGCAGTTTCTTTGCAAAAGCCACCCAACATTTTTCCCCGCATGCCTTGCATTCTTAGACTTTTGTCCTTGCTGTCTAGTTTTGGAATCGCTGATGTACATCATTTCAGGCGTGCTTTCTAGCAAAATTGGTAGACTTAGCTTTCCGTCAATTGTACAAGCAATACTTGCCAGGTGTGCCAGCTTGTGTTCCCCTACTCGATTCTGAAAGGAAATACTTGGACAAATTGTGGTATGTTTAACATTTTCCGTGCCTTCGATGAGCTAGGTTCATCCGTGGCTTTTTGCTAAAAATGGCCAAAGACATGCTCAGCTCATAAACAGTACTTCGCATTCTCTAGCAATGCCATGGACAAGCCAAGATGTGTCTCAATGCTTAGTCAGGCTTTTGATCGAAGGCGATGCATAATCCATGGGACAGCACAAAAAGCAAATTTATTCTTTCTGAGCAGGTAAAACACGTTGCCAACTGTGGTTTTAAAAATACATTAGCCACTTCTGGTCAGAATGAAACGAATTGTGTGATTTTACATGCCAAAACCATGATATGATTATGAGGCACACAGTAGTGGGGGATTCCGAATTCTGACCACCTGGGTTTCCTTAATGTGCGCCAAATGCACAATGCATGGGTGTATTTGCATTTCGCCCCCATCGGGGTGACAGTGCGACATGGAAGGGGATAAAAAAGCGCTTGGTAGTACATGCTGCACGAGTGTGCTTAACTGAGCTGGTTAGTGCACGTTTATAAATGAATTTAACAGTGCTGAAGATTGGTGGAGAAAAGACGACAGACATCGTTAGAGGGGTGAAGCCTCAAAACGCTGTAAATAATTTAATATAGTAGCTTCTTTACAGCCAATATTGTTTGCCAGGAAGATACTATGCCCTGATGTTACGACGCAGTATATGGTCATGTGGGAGCAGGACATCGCGATGTTACGACACGCGCTCTAGCTCATTCAGTCGTCCGCTAGGCTGCTACATTGGCCTTCACAATTAGCAGCGCACAAGTCGACCGAGCTAGCCGGAGGCCTCACGTGACTCTCCCTTCTCCCACGTGACCACATACTGTGTTGTGATGTCACTACACAGTATCCTCCTAGAAAACGAAGCCGAAAGCGGCTCTAGGAAAGCTATTATACTAAATCACACCACTCCAAGGCTTGTTATTATATTTTTAGATCTCGAAGCCTTAATTTAACAAGAAAAAAAGGAATAATTGAAATTATCATGTCAGTACCTCTTCAAATGGAACTTTGCAGACAATGTTCGGCCTAAGTGTATCGGGTGCTTTCAATAAGCATTTATGGTCTGAGGATATGCTGTAAATGCTAAAGAAAAGTCGAAGGGGGATAACCCCCGGGCATAGTTTTGTTCGTAAGGTAGTTTATTTGAAAAACCTCAAGGAGCTAAGTAACATTTCCTTGATGCAAATATTGGCTTGCATAGCTGTAACTGGCACAAGAATTGTTGAAGCTTGAAGCAGCATCGACTCTGTCATGAGCATTCAAGCAGTGGGCATTCCTTCTCTGGACAAAGAACTAGAGTGAGGGGGCAGGGTAGAAATGAAAAATATTGCCGTCCAGCATGAATGCAAGGACATACTTCATGTTATGCACAACATACGGTATCTGTCAACAATAAACTTGCGCACAGTCATAAAATACAGATATGCCTGCTCGTGGATAGACATACATGGCTGCTTTATACACGACATTTAGCATGACAGCTATCCGGCTCTGCCGAGGTATGCAGTAGTGTAACAGCCATGCAAGTGTTGGCAAACTGTATGGCAAAATCTATGCAAATTAAAGGGCAGGCTATTGCTTCATGTCAAGATAACTTGATTCAGTACAATACCAGTGCAATTTATATCTCGGTATATCTGCCCAAAATAGACCCTATTTACGCATTGCACTTCTGCCCACGTTAACTCTCACACTACTGCACACAAATGTTCTTTTCTTTCCCATTGCCGAACTTCTATTTTGGTCACCACTATAGCAGTTTGACTAATTAATAACCTTTCTACTAAGCGAAAACTGCACCCATTCAGCTTATCCAAGCTACACATCCCGATTTTCTCACAAGGAACAAATTTTATTCCATCTATATCAGGCTTTCAGGTTGAGTTTGCAATGTTATGCAATTTTGGAGCTGTTTATAATGTTTTGTGTATCATACAGTGGGGCAGTATTATTTTATTATTGTGTTCAAAAGGAAATCCTTTTTTTAACATAAAGTATTATTTTTACTATTTTCTTGCATTCAGGTGCCTGAGTTCTTTCCCGCAATTTTTCTGCATTCGAGTGCGTGACTTGTCTGTCCAAGCTGCCAAGTGGCTTCGCTTCATCCTTGTACTCTTCTTGGTGCCTTCAGTATGATGCCTGTCTGTTTGATCACACACGAAAGTGCTAAAAATCTCCTTTGACTTATCGTTCTGGTTCTGATCTTAACTGCCACACCTTATCTCAAAGAATCCTTGTCTCGTTTTTCTGCAAGCTTCATCCCCCCCCCCTCCGCTTTGTTTTGCGTTTTTGTCTTTAGGACAAATGTTTAACATTTCTTTAGCAGTGGTCCCAGATGGATTATCAGTCCCAGTTAAAGTAAAGCTGTAGCCGTCTTCAGGGCAGACACAGCACCCACTGACCGACACAGCATAGCAGACCTGCTTACAGAGAACAGAATGGCTTTTGTGGCACAAATTCAGATTCCTCTCCGAGTTTCGGTGCTTTTGGAGCAATGACTGTTGCTTCTGCAACGCACCTATTTGCTGTGAGAATATCGCTACTCAAGTAGTGGTATATTTTTGCAGCATTCTTTAGACAGAGTTAATTAGCTTCATCGATGGGCATCCTCTAGTCATGTGAACAAACCCAGCTCTATGGCCTGCTTATTAAAATCCCTGTTGGCATAGCGGATGTGTAACCTGCTTTCTAGTCTAATTTGGTCAATCGGACCTCGAGCTTCACTTTACTGCAGCAGATGTCCAATTCAAACTGTTCACAAGCCTCTACGTCACTCTTGTTGAAAGCAAACTAAGTTGAACTTAACAACTATTTGTGACATAGATGCAAGTATTCGATCACTTTTCTTTGATGTCGGTGTGCTAGAATATTTCCATAATTCTCAGCCACTCAATGTCCCGTATTTCAGTATTTTACGTCCCTAGGGCACTTGTGAGTGCACCCCCCCATACAAGGATGCTACATAATTCAAATCAAATCAAATCATATTTTATTCTCCAGCAAGTATCTGGATGGTCACCTGGGCTAAAAGCTGTACAAACAGCTTGACAAAGACCCAGGAAACCATTACATGGCAGCAGCAGACAGAATGAAATAACAATAGCAATACAGCAGTAGTCATCAAATCAAATCATGTACAGCAATCAAGGACAGCATCAAATCAAGTTCAGCAATAACACAGAAGTTTTCTTAAACCACATATGAAGAAATACGGATTACATGTGCACAAAGTATGTTCACAGTTGTTTTCGACTAAAACCAGCAGTATCTTTATGTTTATTGAGAAAAAATGGCAGATTGTGAGCCAAGGATTGCAGCTTGTAATCGGTTCGAAACTGTGGCAAGGACCAAGTGTCAGTACAACGAGTGTTAACTATTGGTGTACAATATTCAAGGGAAGCAAGTTCTGTGAAGAAATTACTCATACCTGTGAAAGAAAAGTATGTTATTTGTAACAAACGAAATTCAAATATATTATCTACGCGGATAAATTGAATAATGCTATTGTGGGATTAACACTCGACGTTGGTTCAATGTTAACAATAAGGCGAATAATTTTCCTCTGCAATACACGAAGCTTGTTCATATTTCTTTTATTTGTTGTAGCCCATACCAGTGTACAATAGTTAATGTAAGAAAGAAATAGGCCTTATTATATTTGTAGTTTAGCGCTTGTGGGAAGAAATGTGCGGCAGCGCGAGATTACACCTGTAACTGCAGACAGTTTTCTGGAGATTTAAACAGCATGAGCGTCCCATTTTAGATGGGCAGAAAAATACACACTCAGAAGCTTGCGCTCGGTGACTATTTCTATATGCTGATCTTGAAAAATGAATCAATTCACCGAAGGAACTGCTTTATTCTGAGTACGAAAAATAGGCGCTTTGGATTTAGTCGGGTTTACTTTGATTTTATTTACTCTAGTCCATGCCGATAGTTTAGTAAGGATATCATTGCATTTTGGCTCTAGTGTGCTAATATTACTCCTGCATAATTGTTAGCAACCACCAGTGATCCTCGCAGTTCCTCCCATCTTAAACACTGCCATGGTGGTACCGGATGCTTGAAGGGCAAAGCTTCCAAATTTCAGATGGGATGACTTCAGCGTCAGGCCGCCATTGGAATATGAACCTGGTAACGTTTAACGCTAGAACATTATCTAGTGAGGCGAGCCTAGCAGTGCTATTGGAGTAATTAGAGGGTAGTAAATGGGATATAATAGGGCTCAGTGAAGTTAGGAGGCCAAAAGAAGCTTATAGAGTGCTAAAAAGCGGGCACGTGCTGTGCTACCGGGGCTTAGCGGAGAGACGAAAACTAGGAGTCGAATTTCCGATTAATAAGAATATAGCTGGTAACATACAGGAATTCTATAGCATTAACGAGAGGGTGGCAGGTCTTGTTGTGAGGTACAAAATGAAGGTTGTACAGGTCTACGCCCCTACATCCAGTCATGATGACTGGATGTCGAAAGCTTCTATGAATACATGGAATCGGCGATGGGTAGAGTGAAAACAAAATACAGTATACTAATGGGCGACTTTAATGCCAAGGTAGGTAAGAAGCAAGCTGGAGACAATGCAGTGGGGGAATATGGCATAGGCGCTAGGAATAGCAGGGAAGAGTTATTGGTATAAATTGCAGAACAGAATAATATGCGGATAATGAATACCTTCTTCCGCAAGCGGGATAGCCGAAAGTGGACGTGGACGAGCCCGAATGGCGAGACTAGAAATGAAATAGACTTCATACTCTGCGCTAACCCTGGCATCATACAAGATGTGGACGTGCCCAGCAAGGTGCGCTGCAGTGACCATAGGATGGTAAGAACTCGTATTACCCTAGACCTGAGGACGGAACGGAAGAAACTGGCACATAAGAAGGCGATCAATGAGTTAGCGGTAAGAGGGAAAATAGAGGAGTTCCAGATCAAGCTACAGAACAGGTATTCGCCTTTAACTCAGGAAGAGGACCTTAGTGTTGAAGCGATGAACGACAATCGTGTGGGCATCATTAAGGAATGTGCAATGGAAGTCGGTGGTAACTCCGTTAGGCAGGATACCAGTAAACTATCGCAGGAGATGAAAGATCTGATCAAGAAACGCCAATGTATGAAAGCCTCTAACCCTACAGCAAGAATAGAACTGGCAGAACTTTCGAAGTTAATCAACAAGCGTAAGACAGCTGACATAAGGAAGTATAATATGGATAGAATTGAACATGCTCTCAGGAACGGAGGAAGCCTAAAAGCAGTGAAGAATAACTAGGAATTCCCAATAATCAGATGTATGCGTTAAGAGATAAAGCCGGCAATATCATTACTAACATGGATGAGATCGTTCAAGTGGCTAAGGAGTTCTATAGAGATTTATACAGTACCAGTGGCACCCACGACGATAATGGAAGAGAAAATAGTCTAGAGGAATTTGAAATCCTACAAGTAACGCAAGAAGAAGTAAAGAAAGCCTTAGGAGATATGCAAAGGGGAAGGCAGCTGGGGAAGATCAGGCAACAGCATATTTATTGAAGGATGGTGGGCAGATTGTTGTAGAGAAACTGGCCACTCTGTATACGCAATGCCTCATGACCTCGAGCATACCGAAATCTTGGAGGAACGCTAACATAATCCTAATTCATAAGAAAGGGGACGCCAAAGACTTGAAAAATTATAGACCGATCAGCTTACTGTCAGTTGCCTACAAACTATTTACTAAGGTAATTGCAAATAGACTCAGGAACACCTTAGACTTCCGTCAAGCAAAGGACCAGGCAGGATTCCGTAAAGGCTACTCTACAATATACCATATTCACACTATCAATCAGGGGATAGAGAAATGTGCAGAATATAGCCAACCCTTATATATAGCTTTCATTCATTACGAGAAAGCGTTTGAGTCTGTCGAAACCTCAGCAGTCATGGAGGCTTTACGGAATCAGGGTGTAGACGAGCCGTATGTAAAAATACCGAAAGCTACCTAGAGCGGCTCCACAGCCACCGTAGTCCTCCATAAGGAAAGCAACAAAATCCCAATAAAGAAGGGCGTCAGGCAGGGAGATACGATCTCTCCAATGCTATTCACAGTGCGTTTACAGGAGGTATTCAGAGACCTGGATTGGGAAGAATTGGGGATAAAAGGTAATGGAGAATGCCTTAGTAACTTGCGATTCGCTGATGATATTGCCTTGCTTAGTAACTCAGGGGACCAATTGCAATGCATGGTCACTTACCTGGAGAGGCAAAGCAGAAGAGTGGGTCTAAAAATTAATCTGCAGAAAACTAAAGTAATGTTTAACAGTCTCGGAAGAAAACAGAAATTTACAAAAGGTAGCGAGGCACTGGAAGTGGTAAGGGAATACATCTACTTAGGGCAGGATGTGACGGCGGATCCGGATCATGGGACGGAAATAATCAGAAGAATAAGAATGGGCTGGGGTGCGTTTGGCAGGCATTCTCAGATCATGAACAGTAGGTTGCCATTATTCCTGAAGAGAAAAGTATATAATAGCTGTGTCTTACCAGTACTCACCTACGGAGCAGAAACTTGGAGGCTTACGAAAAGAGTTCTACTCAAATTGAGGACGACACAACGAGCTATGGAAAGAAGAATGATGGGTGTAATGTTAACGGATAAGAAAAGAGCAGATTCGGTGAGGGAACAAACGCGAGTTAATGACATCTTAGTTGAAATCAAGGAAAATAAATGGACATGGGCAGGACATATAATGAGGAGGGAAGATAACCGATGGTCATTAAGGGTTATGGACTGGATTCCAAGGGAAGGGAAGCGTAGGAGGGGGCGGCAGAAAGTTCGGTGGGTGGATGAGATTAAGAAGTTTGCAGGGACGACATGGCCACAATTAGTACATGGCCGGGGTTGTTGGAAAAATCTGGGAGAGGCCTTTGCCCTGCAGTGGGCGTAACCAGGCTGATGATGATGATGACCTCAGCCTTCCAGCCTTGCAAACCTTGGAGTGCCCATTACGATGAAGGTGCAGAATATTGGCGGGCAAAAAGCTGGTGGTTTCAAGGGCTAGGCCTGCACGATCAGCCTTCCGATGAGACTTGCTATCCCAGCCTTGTGAGCTATGGAGCAGTCATCGTTGTGTTGGCGAGATAAGTCTGCACTTTATGTGCCGTTCACTTCAAGGGCTAGGCCTTCAAAATGGATGTCAATGAAAAAATTTATCGCCCCAGCCTTGCAAGCTTTGTAGTTGTCATTGCAGTTGTCCTTCGCATCGATAGGCAGGTCAGCGGCTGCTCCAAAGGCTTGGCTGACAGTTTGTGTCATTCACCTCTGGGGGCATCCTGGCTTTTTGAACTTCAGGCCGTTGTGCCGTTGTGTAAATCTTTACGATTTACTTCCCCTTCCAGGGGTCCATTAAACTTTTGTTGCATCTATGCGATGGCTTCATTTTCTTTTTGGTACTATGAGGTTTTGGGCAAGTCAACAATTACAAATATAAATAACTGACATGATATCTACTGATTATTGGTGGCCATGTGGAAAGCAGGCAAATGCAGTGAATATGTAATGGTTAAAAAATCACTCAACATAGTTAGATGGTCTGTTGAGATTTTTAGGCCTGCCAAAGCTATAAGAACACGACAGTGCAAGCCATAAAGTATTTTAATTTAGAACAATATACAAAATATTATACAAAATACAGGCAGATTTTATTCCGTAATGATGCTGTGAACAGCCATGCAGCTCAGTATAGTTGCAGCCGCAATGGGTCTGTGCTCCGCAGAAATGTATATGAAGTTTATTAATTAAATATTTACATAACATCTGACGGGAACTCAGTTGCCATATACATGCAGCAGTGCAGGTAGGTCTGCATGATCAATGAGCGCAAAAACAATTAGGCCATAAAAATCGCTGAGTGGCTTGTTTTATTTGAAACTGATTTTGCCCAAACTACACACAAATAAAAATCATCACATATCTGTCTCAATATGACAAACACAAATGAGGGGGGAAATGGCAAGACGAGGAGGAGAACAAAGCCAGAAAGATTGGGCTTGGTTCGAAACCCGACAACAGCTTCAAAGCATGGTCAGAAGGTTGGCCCAATAATAATAATTAATAATAATATTTGGGGTTTTACGTGCCAAAACCACTTTCTGATTATGAGGCACGCCGTAGTGGAGGACTCCGGAAATTTTGACCACCTGGAGTTCTTTAACGTGCACCTAAATCTAAGCACACGGGTGTTTTCGCATTTCGCCCCCATCGAAATGCGGCCGCCGTGGCCGGGATTCGATCCCGCGACCTCGTGCTCAGCAGCCCAACACCATAGCCACTGAGCAACCACGGCGGGTCAAGGTTGGCCCAGGATGCTAAAAAATATCTGTATGTTGGGAAGAGTTCGAGGGCATTGTGGTCAGCCCCATGTTCGATCCATAGTACTATCTGCAATGCGTGTCAATAATTGGCCTCCTGAAAGTTGTTTCCTAGGTAAGCATGGCTCTGTATGTTTCAGCTCCAGAACGCAAGTTATAGTTACCTGCTTCTGTGCCTGAATTGACAGATGAGCACGCTTAATAAATCAGGACGTGTCAATAGTGTACTGAGTAGGCTATGTTAGCAGGCTAGGATTTTCTTTGTCACCAGTTATATTTCACATCCTTTTACCTGTTGCACAATGTAGACCAATGAAGGTCCAAGCACAAGAGGGAAGATGAAAAAGTGAATGCATACATAACTTGCTTTAATGACAAAATGAATGTTTTCTGCATTAATGTCATAATACATACCTGTCAACTTTTACAATTTCATCACAAGATGTCAGATTTCTAGAGGTTGCTTATAATTCTTCTATTGACGCAAATAATTATAATGTGGGCATTTCTTAGGCACTTCATCATCTGCACATGATCATCATCAGATCGTGTTCTTCATCTTCATCTCTTGTGGGGACCCATCTTAAGATTCATCTGTGCCTTCAGTGTGATCGGTCCACCATGTCTTCGGGGCGTATTAAAGGTCATGCTAAATGCTACGTCACAATAACATTCTTTTTTTCATTTGCATCCTAGTAAAGGCAAAAATTGATCTTAACGGAATGCAAATATTATCAATGGGCAATTTTCAGAGCCACACTACTCAGACCCACTCAGTTATTCAGGGTTACTGGCAGCAGTGCCACAATATAACGGCAGGTAATATTTTGGCTGACGTTACAAGAATATTTTGCGAATAAATATCACAAACATTTGTTTTTCTATGACGCAGATTATGTTTGCTGCGAATATAGAGCTGCGTGCCTTTTCATAGCACCTCTGCAGAATGAAGTCATGTAAGGTTCCCAGAATTGTTGCATAATTCAGTTTCCTAAAATCAGCTTCGCCACAATACAGTCTTGTTATGCAGTGAAGCATATGCAATGAACGACGGCGAAGCATATAAAAGCGGAAAGGAGCCACTGTCACGGGACATATAATGTGTTCATTAAAGGGACATTAAAGAGAAAAATTATTTCTTCTGCATTAGTAAATTACCTTTCTACAACACCAAAAACACCACTCTTACCAGTATAAGACGCTTGGTAGGCCAGAAAAAGCGCAAAAACGAAAGACGGGTGGCGACGCTTTCTTGAAGTTCCCGCACCTGGTCGCTGTGACGTCATTGATTTGGATGGTATCTTCTAGGGCCTACTTAAGTACATAGCGGTACAGACTGTCTACATTGTGTTCTAAAGAATCCAAATGTGAAGTTTCAGGAATTTTTACTCAGCCAACGCGGCCCAAATGCTAAAATATACTTTGGAATCCCTGACGTCACACTGACGCAGCTGCGTCGGGGTTTCGGCGCGAATTTCAAATACTGATACTTCGAACTTCATTTTCACATCCAATAACCAAACTATTGTTTTAAAATGACTGCCTGCAGAGTTCTAAAACAATGCTTTATTAGCCTAACTGATTTATTGTTTTACTTTAGTGTCCCTTTAATGATACGTGTGTGCACCTTTCGTCTCCTGTCAGTAAAAGCACCAATACACCTATTAATTGTACTAGCAGGCCATCAGAGCTACTTTGGACATGGCTGTGGCAATGTGAGCTCTTATTTCAACCACCTTGCAAGGATGTAGCTAATATTCTAAAAATAATAAATACTTAAAAAACGTGAACACTATAAACTTTAGCTTGATAAACAAAACGTTACTTTCTTACAGCTAGGGCCGCACTTTTCACCCCAGAACATGGGCCTTAAATGTCCACAGAAACAGCTTTGAATGGCTACCAGTACAGTTATTACATGTGTCGGTATTTGTAGTATGACAGGGGACAGTAGGTGCGCGCATGTGTAATTAAGGAACACACATGTCCTGTGACTACGGCTGTATTACGGAAAAAATGACTTCAGGAAACCAAGTTATGCAACATTTTTAGACCCTTGCCCAAAGCCAACCAAATTTCTTTCGCGAGAACGATTCTCGGAATTTCTTACTATATTCCAGTGTTTTCTGTCTGCAACGGTAGTACTTTTTGCATATAAAGTTGAAGAGTCTGTAATTCAAATGGTTTGTTTGTGTGTAAATTGTCTATCAGGGTAGCTTAAGCGCCAAGTAGAACACAAAAGGAAGATGACATAGAACACAGAAAAGCTGAAATTTGGCCTAGACAGCACAAGATAGCACGAATTTTAGTTCTTGCATAAATGTATTTTGACCATGAGTTGAAAAACCCTGTTCACTTAATGTTGAAGTATAAGGAAAAGTACACAAATTCTTAAGGAATGTAAATGCACAGGGTAGGCTCATCAGAAAGTATAAGCTTTGCCTTTTAGTGAGAGTTTCGCAGAAATTTAAATGTGGTTTGTAATGACAGCTCATTTTGAATGCTGATAATTCTAAAAATTCTATCACATTGAAGTCACTTAATAAGGATCTAGCTTCGCTTTTTCCTCCAAGTTTGGCATCGGAATCTAACCAAGTAGACGTAGCAGGATACAGCTGTACAATGGACAGGGAAAATGTTAACATTTACAGGACAAAGGGCTCCTGCCAGATAGATTTAGCGGAAGGGCTCTGCACTTGCGTGATTGGTGTATTTCAGAGATGCAATTCAGAGATTCATGCAATTCAGAGATGCTCAAACAGTAAACATGTTTAATACTTCGTAGAGGCATGACTGTCACCTCTATCGCAGGCGAAAAAGATGAGCTCACATGCAGGTAGCGCGAGAATAGATCACGCTAGCGCACTTGACCAAAGCGGCCGCGGTGTCAGCCTGCCCCGAGATCCCGTGGCACCATGGCTGGCTGGTTTAAACAAACAGTGGCTACGGCGGCTACCTCTTCGCTCCGCCTCCCACAAATTGATGACACGGATGACCGAGCCCAGCTTTCCCACAACTTGGTGATCAGGACGACCGAGTCCTGCCATGCCTGCATCAGCGCACCAACTTTACCAAGGCGAGTAGTGACGTGGCCTCGCACGGTTTGGCAGACGTCCTGCGATTGTAGGGTGCACGGGAATTCTACATTGACATGCTGGACATCTGGTTCATCCCGCTAAACAACGATTTCCTTCTCAACAAGGTTCCAGGCTCCGGCTCTCAGCCCATACTCTGACTTGTACAAGGACTCGTGGGCAGCCGTCCTTGCTCACTATCTCACCTCGAGCGCTCACTCTCCTCCAGCTGGTGCTCCATCACAACAGCTCTTGCCATCTATCGTGTCATTCTGCATCTGGTCGTCCCACATCACCTGCGTCCACCCGTGCCGGTCGTCAGCATGCCCCGACCCCAGCATCAAACCTCTACTTAGTCCGTGAGCTTCCTCCCCAGCTCAAGGGCAGCTGCTCAACGATTCTTTCCAAGAAATACACTGGGCTAAACGCAAGCGCTTTCGGCTACTCTACAGCTCGTCGCTCTCCTTCCTTAGACGTTCCCACAAGCTGCCTGCTTTCCACTCGGGGCAACTCACTCATCGCCGATTCAGAGGCTCAGCCACTGGCTCCACAAGGCGCAAATTTTACTCTCGCTGGCACGGCGTTGCCACAAGCACAACCTTCGTGATGCATTGAGTGACCACTGCAACCCTGATGCTATCGGCATTCGAGATTCCACTGCAAGTAGCAGCAGGCAAGCTTTCCGATGTTGTGCTCGCACTTTCTGCGGATGCATGGCCTACCGAAGTTTTGCAGGAGCAACTCTGCCATCCGGTTTCTTCAGCTAGAAAATCACTTCTACGTCAACAACATGAGTGACGAACACTTGCGCTATCTCCACGCAAGTCCCGAGCTGCCAGACGGTCTACTTTTGGACCGCCGACTTCTACAGGCATGGTCATCTACAAGTGCCTGTGGCAGGTTGCGATTTTTCACTCTGGTATCATTGTGGCTGCGCCTCACACACAACCTATGCTGCCGGTGCTGCGTGGTATGTCTCTCTCAGATTGCGTGAACCCGACACTACCAATGACGACACCGTCTGCACACTTTACCTGGGCTTTACCATTGGACTTTATTTCAATTGCACTTCGCACTAGGAGATGGGCTCTGTAGCCGCGCGACTATAGCCTCCAACACAGGCAAAGAAGATGGGCTCACGCACAGGCAGAGCAAGAATAAAACATGCTAGTGCACGCGACCTGAACAGCTGCTCCCAAGATCCCGTGACACCATGGCTGGCTGGCTTGAATAAGCCGTGGCTACCTCTTCATGCTGCCTCCCATAAATTGGTAACCAGGATGACTGAACCTAGCCTTCCCACAACTTCTTTGTACATACACCTCTGCTCACAGTGCTTCTGTCGCAAGTCAGAAAAGATTGCCTTAGCCTGCAAGTCATTATTGCATTCATGTAATTAACCATGAGGACTTGTTAATTTGCATTCCAGCAGAAGAGTTAAACATTTGCACAAGTCGGAAATCAAAATGGAGCGACTCCCATGCATTATGGGAACCAATGTTATGGTAACATTTTGCTGGTAACCCAACATTGTTATGATTAACGTGAAGTGTTGCTAGGCGGACCGACATGTTTGTGTAAAATGAACTATGTGTGTAACGAAAGCAAAAAGACGTTAGTGACTATGATTGTGTGACACTGACGGCATGATTTCTACTCCGGCCATTTGAAGTCAGCTTAAAACATGCAGACTGTTGCGTTCTACATGTGTACTGGACGAGCATATGAAAGAGAAGCATGGATTGTGAAGGTATCAGTGATTATGTGTTATACAATCGTACGTACCTATGGCTATGTCATGTGATGAATGTTTAAAACAACGATGGCTTCTTAGGTTTCTCAGCCGAAAGCAGTTATTTAGAAATCCATAAGTGATTTCTTCGAAAAAAAGTTTTATAGCTGAAAAAAATTTTCTCCAGGTCCTGGGATCGAAGCCAGGACATTTTACTAAAGTCAGGTTGATGAGAATTTTCCTTTTCGTGAACCCTCCTTAATTTTGCGGGCTTCCACAGACCTGATTTGCCATTAATTGGGCTTAGGAGCAGGTAAATGGTCGACGGCCCTAACTTTGACCACCTAAATGCCTTGGGGTAGCATGCAAGAGTTTATTGGCTACTAGCCTGCTTCTAAGGTCACATGCAATTAAAATGAATTATATTAACTAACACATGCAGGATCGTTCTAATAAAATATGCCTCCATGAACTCAAGCACTGCCCAAGATCATAGCACGCAAAAAGCACAGTTCACATTAGTAGGCCTTGCAAGGCGTGCCAAGATGCACACCATGAAATTTATTTGAATTGTTTGAGTGCTTCCTAATATGGTCATTTATTGGGACACTAAAGGCAAATACGAAGTAGATGTGGCCTATTAAAGTAGCATTCCATAAACCTCACAGTGCTTGTTTCGTGCCAAGAAAAGACTTAGTTTACGAGAAAATTGCGTCTGAAGGGTTCGCATACCTAGAGAGCAATTCAAATCGCCTGCTCCTGAGGACAGTGTGACGACGTTGTGCCATCACTGCCCTTCACTTCCATTGGTAAGTAAAACAGTACCCTAAAGATGGTGCTACAGTTTTCTGTGCAAAATGCGTAAGCGCGGCCATGGAGCAACCGAGCCAAGACAGAACGTTGGACTCGCCACTGCAACTGCTCTTGATCAAGTAGCATGGACTGTTCGGGAATCCTGCAACATCACATAAACATAGAATTTTCTGTAACTTGCAGTTTGTGTGAGTTTCGCGAGCCAGAAAAGCCAGCTCAGCACTATGTGATAACAAAACTACTAAAACGTGTAAGCGTGGGCGATGCTTTCAAGGGTAACCTCAATGATTTCTTTTTTCTAAAGATTAAATAGAACTAGACGAGTAGCATTTCTTTCATTTTATAATGCAATGCAGCAATCTTTTTTATTACTAGTCGATAAGTCCTAGCGACAGAACTTTAATGAGGAGTGCCTTCATCATCGGGCTGGTACTTGAATGTGCTGGGGCAGCCTCTAATTGTGTCCTGCAGTTACTTCCGTTTATCAATTACTGAAGCTCTGTTCGCAATAACAGTGATGCCTTCGAGGTTCTCGAGCACTAATCTATTACTTTAGCTTGACTTAATATTTGCCTTTAGTGTCCCTTTAGACACTAGTCCCTCTGACCTGCATAGGACTTGCCACAGCAGAGAGGTATTACGCTGATAACCCCCACAGCACAACACACAAAGTGCTTGGCATGGTTCTTCATACATCCTAGTTTCTCAGTACTCGTGTTGCAAAGACACAATTGGGCTGATCACTTCGGTGTGGGAGAAACCACTGGGGCACCATATCTACCAGCCAAGCTTTTCAATTTTGGCTAATTCTGCGCACATATGGCACGAAGTCATATCTAGTGATATCTGTAATTTTATGTCCGATGGTGTGTCCTAGTGAGGAACACTTCACCTTTCAAAGAACAGATTTGGTAATAGCATGTACAACAAACTGAGTGAAGCTGGATTTCAAATGCCTGTTCATTTCATGAAATCACATCAACAGGCCACTTGCCCCAATTGGGCAAATGGCCAATAAACCATCATACCCTATCTCACGGCATCAAGGGGCAGCTGAAGTCAGAGCCCTCGAACAGTTGCCTGTTGATGTATTTCATGACGCCTGCAGTTAAGACGTCTGCTGCTGTGGCTGTGAGTGGTAGTGGCTTATGCCAAGGGGATGGGAGGGTGAGTGCCACATTACCTGAAATGGTAAGCCACCACATGCCTAATGAAAGTGGTGTGGATTCAGCTTCTACCTACAGTAAACTATCTTTTCGTCCACTTTCATTTCCCTTTTCTGTGCTATTTATAAATTCCACAAATGCACAATTAATTTACCCTATGCTTTCTCCAAGTTCATTACCTATTTTCATCATCCGTTCAAACAATTATGGCTCAGCTCGATATGGGCTACTTCAGCTTGGAAGATAAGAACATCCGAGGGTTCCAAAGGAAGTGACTTGGTCGGCAATTGTGGATACTGTTCAGAATCTGTTTTAAAAACATAGAAGGTTTTCAGCTAAACGCATAGCAAAGACAGTTGACTTGTCATAAAGTTGCTTAGAGTAAATACTCACTAGTGCACTAATCATGAAAGCTTTAGCTAAATGTTCCCCAATTGCTGACAAGAAATGCAGAAATAAGGTTACTTGTCAATCTAGTATATGCTCCTGACAGTGCAGCTTGACCCGCCGTGGTTGCTCAGTGGCTATGGTGTTAGGCTGCTGAGCACGAGGTCGCGGGATCGAATCCCGGCCTCGACGGCCGCATTTCGATGGGGGCGAAATGCGAAAACGCCCGTGTACTTAGATTTAGGTGCACGTTAAAGAACCCCAGGTGGTCGAAATTTCCGGAGTCCTCCACTACGGCGTGCCTCATAATCAGAAGGTGATTTTGGCACGTAAAACCCCATAATTCGTTAATTCACAGTGCAGCTTGCCGGCGAGCGCCGCAACACCCGTCACAGCAGAAGCGCAACTAGGGGACAGATGGGGGAATAGGCACCCTGCAAGACAATGCAGTTTGCGGCGTTGAAGCTGGTCGGCGCACAGCATGATATTGGCGTGTTCAATAAAAGCATGAATCTTTTTAAAAGGCGGGAGCTGATGCATACGCTTTCGATTCCGCGTTGTGGTACTTATTGTCAAGTCGTCAGTCCTCACATCACCGGCAACTGCGCTTTCCGTGCTTGTATGTTGACATTTCTAACGGCATTGCCGGACATTTGTGTCATTCTTCTGCCTGTCCGCGTAGAGGCTTGGTTAAGATGTCCTCTTTGCCACATTAGGGAAAGACAATTGTTTAATAAAGCAAGATTAACATAAAATACATGTTTTCTTTAGATTGTTGTTCCGGGTGATCTAGTGCCTCACTTGATTCCCCCCCTCCCCAATGCTTCATAGGCTTCATCGCCTCTCTTGTTTCATCCTGACGGCCAGACCAGGCTCTAGTTACTTCAGCGTCCAGTGAAGGCATGCGCCTGGGGGTGCTATTTACATGGAGCAGCAGTGTCTGCCTAACCGGACCCTTTAATCTGATTTGCAACTAGAGACAAGTTTTACATTTAAACTAGTGTGAAGCTCGTCACCGACTTGTGATAGCACTGCAATGCATACTAATAATGCGGCAAAGGTCGACCATGAGGCAGCCCCATTACAAAAATCTGGACTTATATCTACCTTAACGCGCCCCTAAATCAATTTTCCAGTTCGCTTTCCTCAATGGCACTTGGATTATCTTGGACTATCTAGTGACGTAGATGCGGTCGTGGCATGTTTTGAAAGCATTGTAAAATCATGTATAGATCGATTTCTTCGTTTGAAAACTAAGAAAAAGAAACAACAACCCTCCCTGGATGAACCGAGAACTGCTGCACTTATCGCGACGCGCTGGCAGACTTCGCACTAAATACTCAAACAATTCTGAGACATGCGTTTTGTACGCTCAGGTAAAAAATGAACTGCAGAAAAAAATAAACCTCGGCCAAAAATTTCTTCTATAATGTTCAGTTGCCGAAACTGTTCAAGTCTAACTCCCGTAAATTCTGGTTTTTCATATCTCCTGGCTCTTCTTCTTCCACATCTTTTAAAATCAACAGTTGTTAATGATCCATTAGAGATTTCAGAAGCGTTTAATACATATTTTCAGTCAGCGTTCGCCTCGGATGATTCCAGTCTTTCAACACTTACAACTAACGATTTTTGTGCAACTGATGATATCAACATTAGCCTAGGTGTTTTGAATCTCGTACTAAACTTAGATACTAAAAAACCAGCCGGCCCTGATGGAATTCCATGTTCCTTTTTAATACGATTCTCGCTATGGACATCTAAATATCTGTTCATTATATGTCAGAAGTCCCTTAATAGCAGCGTTGTGCCTTCTTCTTGGAAAAGAGCTAAAGTACTACATTTAAATAAATCTGGTGACACACAGCTCTCATCTAACTATAGGCCTATTTCTTTAACCACAACCTCATGCATAATACTAGAACACATAACTTATAAGCATATAATAATGTTCCTTGAAAATAATACCTATTGAACAGATTTCAGCGTGGCTTCAGGTGCGGCTTTAGTACTGTAACCCAACTTGCGGAATTCACTCATGACCTTTCCCATTACATCGACTGAGGTAATCAGATTGACACCATTTTCATTGACTTTAGCAAAGGTTTCGACGCTGTACTACAATCTAAATTTCTTTTGAAACGCTATAATATTCTAAATAACCCTCAGTTAGTGTCTTGGGTTTCCAGTTTCCTTTCTTTACGTTCCCAATTCGCATGCGGTTTCATCTGTAGTCGATGTCACCTCAGGGGTCCCACAGGGATCTGTACTTGTACTTCTACTATACTTATTGTTTATTAATGACCTTCCAGACCATGTTACTTCAAGAATGCGCCTCTATGCAGATGATTGTGTTATGTACAGCCCAGCTGACTCACTCGCTGATCATCAGCGCCTTAAAGATGCCTTTGTTTCATTTTGTGACTGGTGTGCTACCTGGAAAATGAGCATCAATTTTGATAAAACTGTTATAATGTATTTTACGAACAGAAGCCTGCCCGTATGTTTTGATTATATATCCAACGGTGTACCCCTAACAGGAGTTTTTCAATACAAATATTTAGGCGTCATTTTTACACCCACCTTGTCTTGGTCCAAACATATAATTACATTTGTAGTAAAGCGTTAAAGAAACTTGGTTACATCTGCCAGACTTTGTCTGCTGCTCCAAGGGACACTTAATTAGTAGCATACAGAACACTGATTCGCCCAATTTTAAAATATGCTTCCTACGTATGGAACCCATATAAACAATGTGAAATTAATTGTATTGAATTGGTCCAGAGGAAGGCTATTCATTTTGTTTACCGTCGCTTAGACTGAGACTTTTCACCGTCAGTTGCTCTTGCGGAATTACACCTCCAGTTTCTTTCTAGACGGCGGCACATAGAATCTTTGAAGATTTTCTATTCTTATAAGAACTCTCTTTGTCACCTATCAGATCCCTCCCTTTTAACGCCTGTTTGCCCAACTTCAACTAGAGCTTATCATGCCTCTAATATCAGACCACTCCATCCACGCACTAACACTGTCACATAGTTTTTTTCCCCCGCATGATTGAACAGTGGAATTTGTTACCTGCCGAAGTTCGTTTAATACCCATTTCTCAATTTTTAAATGCTATTGCTGATGTATAGTTCCTTCTCATTTTCTATTGCTATGTTCCTGTTTCTGCATATCATAATTAGTTTTACTCGCATGTACACCCACTCCTGCCATAGCCCTAACGGGCCGCAGTATGTATATAAAAAAATGTGTGGCCGCAGTAGCAGATCCAGCGAAATGCAGATATTTCAGTGGCGCGAATATAATGGTCACACTTTATCTTTATCGCCGTGCATTAGCTTGAGAAGCGGCTAATGACTTTGAACACGCTAAAGTAAGCAAAAATTGAGGGCTCACTAGAGCGTCGAAACAGTGCCACAAAAAAGCGAGCTACTCGAATATCAAGGCGAGTCATGCTCACAGACTCTTCTGAATTGCTATCTCAAAGCATAAATTCATATACAGTGTGGCAAAGTAAAAAACAAAAATTTTGTGTTTCCATTGCTATGAATGTTGGCCCTCCAGCGAAAAAAGACCCCTTCTTTCACGCCAAAAATGTATGCAGCAGCGTACATTTGTCTAGCGAATAATTTTGCTATCGGCTTCCAGTAACAAAGCAAAATTCGTGCCATTTCTGTTGCTCTAAGCAAGATCATGCATGCAGTTTTGATATTAGCACAACACTGGCAGACTAGTCCTACCGTGCCAGTGTTGACTCAACTTGTCGGGTGAAGCAATGATAGCTTTTGCACCGACGCGCCGCCTGGGCAGTGCCAGAAGCTTCTACGCTATTGTGAAGAGAGGCATCTATTTTTTGTAGGTTACTCTTAATGAATTGGCACACGGTTATTTTTGTACAATGTCAAAACAAAGAAAATTGAAGACATTTGTTCCCCTCCAACCTAAGGAATTTAAAATCTAAATTTCTGCAGGTAAGGTACGGCATCCATGTTTTGGGACCAAAAAGGGATCACCTTGGACTATATTTAAGTGGGTGCTACAGTAACAGCAGTGAATTATTTATCACTGATGGCAAAATGAGGCAGATAAGTTCGACAGGCTTTTAAAAGCAGGTTTATCCTACAGGTCATGCGTGCCATGGCCGAATCCATTTCCCGAAAGCTGAAGAGCAGCTCGACAAGGACTTGCTAATCAGATGTAAGCGGAACAGACGCCACTAGACCTGAGGTGTACAAATTGTACACCTCATGTACAAATATGTGCACAAATTTACCCACAGCTTCAAGAACTTGCCTGCTAGATACAATGTTCTATTTGCTCCTTTACACACCTGTCATATATTGTGTTCTCGTACCAAGAGACAAGGGTATATGAAAAATCACGCCAACCATTTTGAGCATTGTGCTGTGGGTTGGTCATAAGATATCTCTCAGCTGTGGCAAGTTCTACGTGGACCAAACGGCCCAATGCCTGAATGACAATTTGAGGGAGCATTCAAACAATTTAAATAAACCAGATGGTGCAGCGCATATTGCAAGGCCTGCTCATGTGAGCCGTGCTTTCGCACATTATGATCCTGGGCAGGAGTAGTAACAAAACATCGCATGAGCTCACGAAGGTATATCTTATCAGAAAGGTTGTGCACATGTTAGTAGCACTTCAATTGCCTTAATTCCTCAGAGGTGCACTTGTTTAATGGCTATTTGTAGCATTACAAGACAAACTAGCAATGTGACAACATTCACCTCTTGCGTGTGCGTAACACTTGTACACTATGTTCTATCCTTTGAATCATTAAATCAGTTGATAGTTGGCACTTTCCTGTGTCCTTCCTTTGTAAATAGATTTTCGCGCACAAAAACAATGTGCAGCAGACTTCACCAACTTGCCCAAGACGAAGTCCTAGTCAGACGCGTGAGATTTTCTTATTGTGATGAGAATTTCTGTCACTGCACGGCACTCTGTTCGAACAAGGCCTTCACTGATAAGATGGGAGAAAAGAAAGGTTATAGAGGCAAAAATTGTCACATTGTCACTCAGATATATTTCCTAATGCAATGCCTAAAGGATTTCTTTTTTTGTTTGACAAGAGGATCAGGGTAAGGCTCAAGACCTATGAGCATTCTTTTGCACAGATGAAGGGATTAACCAAACAAGCCCTGCGAAGTCAAGGAAGATTCATACAATGGAAACTTGGCACTTGGTTGAGAGTGGCATGCATGGACCTGCAAACTCACACCGGTCATATTAGCGTGCATCTCACATCTATAACCTAATGCAGGTTCCTGCAATGATCCTACATCGTGTTTGTAAACAAGTTGCGAGGAACATTTGCGCAAACCTGGTACCTCGCATAGCGCCATCAAAAGAAGCAATACTAAATAGCAGCTTAGCAAACTAGCTGGAAGAAATTTAAGAACATTTCTTGGTCTTCAAGACAGCCAAGCTTTACAACAAAATTGAGCCAGAGTGGAACTGTGAGCGGCTGGGCCACGTTCTGCAATATATGTCTTCATTGTTTACATTGGGGTTGCTCAACATGTGCCTTTTGAACTGCGGCGAGCAGGTGCTCAAGCAAGTCGCGATTCGCTAGCCGCCAAAATCCGATATAAACAAGGCAACATAATAATAATATTTGGGGTTTTACGTGCCAAAACCACTTTCTGATTATGAGGCACGCCGTAGTGGAGGACTCCGGAAATTTTGACCACCTGGGGCTCTTTAACGTGCACGTAAATCTAAGCACACGGGTGTTTTGGCATTTCGCCCCCATCGAAATGCGGCCGCCGTGGCCGGGATTCGATCCCGCGACCTCGTGCTCAGCAGCCCAACACCATAGCCACTGAGCAACCACGGCGGGTAAATAAGGGAACAGTATGAATATGCAAGACAAGAAACAGTAGAGGTAAATGCGACATCGAGTGCCATATAAAAATTGCAACAGCTCACTTACTCGGGCAATATCTGCAACAGCAATCCTACGAAGGATGAAAAATTTTTTTTTCGCGATCGATGCACAACACTAAGCTGCAACTGCAGCAACAAGCACTTGGAACGAGTTCAAACGTTTTTACCATAAGAGGAAAAAATTCTGCCAAACTGAGAGCCCACATATGCCCCATTCACATCAGTAAATTCCACAAACAAGAGCAAAAGCACTGAAAACCGTAACAGGAGCTGCACAAGATCACACTACCAACCATAAACGCGCTCCAAGGCATAAGGAAACGAGCTGCTCCAGCGTTGCGCCCAAGTGAGGCTCGAGATCGCAAGCTCGAACACCATCCCGTTCTTCCAGCGCAACTAACTAGAACAACATTCTATCGCACAACACAGTAATTGTAAAATTGTGTCTTAGCTAAGCTGAACAGGTGAAGCAGCTCCAGCAGCGCGCGCAAAACTATAAACCGGAACACGCCATACTTGTTTAAACGTCATCATTACTGTGACGTCACTTCCGTGCGTGGCCGCAGCGTTTTAGTATGGCATTTCGCTTCTACCACGCGCGTGTCACCAGTTACCGCCAAAAGTTATACGCAACTCTGCTCCCTGCGGGAGCATATACAAAAACACTAGTGTGAACGTGCCATTAGCGCCGCGTCACGGCAATCGCTGGAAGCATTGCACATGGGCAGTATGCGCTCGGAGAAAGAACATTTCCACAGCGCGCACTTCGTCACTGGAGACGCTCGTTCGTTGTCTGCTAGACGCATTTTTGTCTGCCGAGCTGATACTTTCCGCACTGGCTGACCCACCTGGTACAAAATCTGGTGCGTTAATCAATAAATAAATGGAACAAACGCACGACGGGGAAAAAATGAGTATTTCTAGCACTGAGTCATGTCACCGCTGTCAGCAACGACCGCTGTTTTTCTGGACGGCAGCGAGTCATAAAGTGCTTGAATATATACACGTTCAAGCACTGTAAACGAAATTATTTTTGAACAGCTCTGATAGGTCCAAACAACAATGGTTGCTTGTGTACTGTCTAATGCTGATATGCTACGGCCTATAGCTCGCGGCACGGTGTGAAAACGCGCTTGCTGCGAAAGCGAAATATTGTGCTCAGAGATGCAAAGTCGGCCGCTGCGAACCCGTGCGATCGCTGCATGGAGGCTTCATTCTGTTATGGTCTGTATTGTTATACAGACAGCCCACTGTAAGAGCACGTTTCGCATAGTTTGCTCACAGCCATGGACTACCTTTCACGCAAGAAACCGGTCAGGAGGCCTCCATCGCGGCGACCGTACGCACTGGGCGTTCACTGTACGGACCATTGTGTGCTTTGTGTTCAGTAAAGATGATTATTTTGACAGTAAAGAACTTCTGTCGTTTCGAGGATACTTACAGAGATGTCCAGGAGGGCTCCCGCGTGGTGTTTTTATTAAGCGCCGAAGCCAAACCTTTGAGGAGCGCGTCGCGTTATCCCTCATACTACGCAAGCGAGGCGCTTCCGACCGATGGCGACTCCGTAAGTCCTCGCCGCCAATATGAATGGAAGCGAATGGTACGAATGGTAACGAATGGAAGGAGCGAGAGGCTTCGGCAATAGTCGAGAGTGAAAGGGTGATTATCGCCGGCGGCTCAAACCTGGCTAGGGTGTTCAGAAGCAATATTGAAGACGGTGAAAGGCGATAGAAGAGTATAGCGGGAGGGATATTCTCAGGCCGGGCATAAGGCGCTATCATGAAGCGAGCAAAAGCAAAGCTCGCGGAAAATGCCCACGGACGCAACCTTGTCGCAGTAGCAGGTGGGCTAAACGACGTCCTAAACAGAAAAGTGACAGGACTAGCCCATGTCTAGCGAAGGGGGTAGGCGACTTGCGCGAGCTGCCCCTCAGGTGCAGATCGTGGAGTGCATGATGCCGGAGGTGCCTGTACGTGACAGTAACGTACGGAACCGTAGGGGCTGTAATGAGGCTATATGGACAATGAGCCGAGAGAAAGGTTTCGAGGTTGTAGAAGTAAACAGGGAAGTGAGAAGGTGTGGTGGTTTTCAATGAGACGGGATCCACTTCACTTACAGGCTTGCACGAGAACTGGGCTGGCGATTTGGTGGTCGTGCGGTTACTTATTGAGGGGGCCCACGGGCGCTCAGGAGGCCTTTTAGACGCACTTGGACGGTGCTTCTGCTGCCAGGGAGAGTGCTACATTCATATTGCGTGCTTCTTTAAACAACGCGCTCGGGCGCTCCTTCGAAGAACAGCTCCTCTGTATTGAGCTGTCCGTTGAAGTGGCCAGCGCTGTAGTTGTTTTTATAACATATACATGATAAACTGTCTTCAGAGTTCAATCCCTCGTTCGCGTAATAATGTGAACAAAGCCTACAATAAAAATTCGCGCAAATGAAAGCACTCTTACGGTATACAACTGTTTCTGGATATTTATTTTCTTTCCGGGCATTGCGGAACTCTATGATTGTTATGCACTGTAAACGGTGAAACCGGGAGAAGTAAAAGAAGAAAGGTAAATTAAAACCGTTTAATCCTTAATTTTTGCGCCTTCAAAAATCTTTACCGTGCTTCTTTAAGTATGTGTGTTCGGGGGGCGGGGGGGGGG
Source organism: Dermacentor variabilis (assembly GCF_050947875.1). Classification (NCBI taxonomy): domain Eukaryota; kingdom Metazoa; phylum Arthropoda; class Arachnida; order Ixodida; family Ixodidae; genus Dermacentor; species Dermacentor variabilis. The sequence goes on from NC_134574.1 coordinate 149,549,766, forward strand.
GGGGGGAGGAAGTTTTCTACCGCACTTTTTTCCGTTTAAACGTGATCGCAATTTCTTATCTTTACAGTACCGAAGTACCCCACTCGCGACGGGGAGCGAGATCAAGATCATCTTCAGGAAGAATGCGAACGATACGGTGGCAAAGTGGTGAACTGCGATATGGATAACAATTGGCCTCAGCATGTGTGCTGCGGTTGCTGTGAGTTACATTATATATTGTTTGTTTCATTGTGATATTGGATACAGGATGTTCTTTTCGCACCATGCATACATATTTTTTGCAAAAGGGCCATGAAAGATATTCTCACGCACACTTATTTTTTAATCTTGAAGATCGCGCCTGATTTGAGATATTAATATTGAATTTCAACGCTAAATCCAAGCTATATCGAGGCCGAGCGCGTGCGCCGCAGCTGCGTCAGACGAAAACGCTTTGTCACGATGTGTGTGACAATGTTTCAGTGATGGCAAGTCAGAACAAATACTGATATATACAACACGTCGTGCCAGACGCTTAGCAGGCAAAATGTGCCTTATGAGTATCTTCCGGACGCACAGTTTCAAACATCGACGCGCTTTTCGTCATGGGGCGTTTCTGCCTGATAACATTCACCCCGCGTTCGGCTGCGACATTGCCTGTATTGGGCGTTCGAAGTCGATTATGCGTTTTTTGAATTAGGTGCAATATTCAAGAATGAAAGAAGATGGGAGTGCATTAAAATGTGACTGCTTCCTAGTTTGATATTTGAGCAACTGTCGCGAGTGTTCAAACTAACAATTTAACTGACGATTGTGTGTTAATTATTCTTGCGATGATCACGTGAAAATTTGCTCGTCTTGGCGAAAAGTTTATTTGCATGAATTTCACGTTTGCTAAGCTAAAAGTATTTTCAAAAAGCGTCTATATATTGTTTTGTGAGAGGCGGCGCGAAGAGGTAGCTGCCGTGGCCGCGGTTTATTTAGGCCGCGCAGCCATGGTACCACTGTATTTCGGGAGCAGCCGCTACCGCGGACGCTCAGGTCAAGCGCGCTAGCGTGTTCGCTCGTGCTGCGTGCACGTGAGCTCACTTCTTCACCGGCTCTGGAGGTGATAGTCGCGCCGCTGCAGCTAAAAAAAAAAAGGACTCAGTACGGACGCCCCAGGCCAATTTTCACTGTCGTCGCCACCGTTACCACCACTGTGCACATGATGTTCCGTGTAATGTTTGGGTATGTTACACTCTCAGGTGTGTTGGGTTTGCTCTGATGTTTAGAGAGCGTGCTCTTGTTGACCGTTGCTTTATCACAATATGAATCAGATTAACAAAACAGCAAAAAAATCTGCCCTATTTTTCTAGCGAGATTTAGTGACATCAATTGTTCCAGGTAACAACCACTACGATTTAGTGGTTCTCTTTCTAGGTGGCGCTGCCTGATGATTATTCACAGACACACAACACACACTGTGTCTATAGCTAACACCTCTACACCCTACATTATTAAAAAAATGTTTACATACTTTCGGGCTTATGCTGTCCCGCAACAATAATCGTCAACTTTCTTATTAGTATCTCCTTTCTTTAACGCTGCGTCCCGGTACTTGCAGGTCACGAATGGCATGCGCCTTATCAGCGTGACATAGCGTTCTCGACAGCAAATTAGAGAGCGCAGTGTTTTCAAGAAAGAAAACGCAAACAAGGCAGATGATGATTATTGTTGTGGGGCAAGACAAGCCTCAAAGGGGGCACACTTTTTGAAGAGTGTAGCACAAACAGACTTCTACAAACTGAAACGCCCATTTCATAGGTGCGTAGAGTTACCATGACCCACTTTTCTGTAATAGGTGCAAGCCATGCCATTATTCCCATCTCCTAGAAGCCATGCATGCAAGTGCTTGTTCTTGTTCCCTAGTGAAATGGTGCAACCCACTCTGGGGGATAGGCCTTGAATCGGGCGGTGAAGGAACAGTGCTATTCATAGCTGCACTTTGTTATTCCTGTGAATAATCATCAGGCAGCGCCACCTAGAAAGACAACCACTAAATCGTAGTGGTTGTTACGTGGAAAAATTGATGTCACTAAATCTCGCCTGAAAAATAGGGCACATTTTCTTGCTGTTTTCCTAATCTAATTGACATTGTGATAAAGCAACGGTCAAACACAAAAGCACGCTCTCTAAACATCAGAGCAAACCCAACACACCGCACATACGCACGGAACGTTCCAATACAAACATTGCTCGTGCTGCCTATACCCATGTACATTCTTACAGGCTTATATAGACGGTTTCGCTCGCGCGATAACAACAGCGAGAGTGCGGGTCCGAAAAACTTCCGGACACGGGCATTATTAGTCTACTGCGCCGAAAAACCAAGCGCATTTCTAAGTTCTTTCACTGTGCCGAAAACCCATCTTTTAAGTTTTGAGATAAAGGACGTGCACATTTGCCTCATGACTAATACATAAATTTTGTCCCCTTAATTACGGCAAATTTGATTCGTAAAATTGTTGTGGGCAACGGAAAAGTGTTGAAAATCTGCGCGCTTAGATTTTAACGCAATCCTGCTATTGGATTTTGCCGCCAATGCCTATTTTGCTCACTGCATTTAGCAGGCTACGTAAGTGAGCAAAACCGGAAGCCATCCAGGGCCTACATTTTAAACAGCGGAATGATCTATAGCTATGGTGTTTTGACATGCAGTGAAGTACCTGTGGGCATTTCTATTCTACGTAATTAAACAAAAAAGACGCCGTGGCTTAGCTTGGTTAAGCCTGGTGATTGTGAAGCAATAGTGTGTTATTCTCGGATCAGCTGGTAGTATGGCTGGTGGTAGTCTTGGTTTATGCTAGTGTTACGGCTTACAGTGAATCATATAAGAGGAAGTCATCCGTCGAATCCGTGTATGCCGACAAACATTTCCCTCACCAGCGTGCTCATTACAAAATCTTCCAGTATCGATTGGCCGACGGTGCGGTAACACTCCATTTTCTCCGCGTCGTAAGATATGCCCACTCGGTGCTTGCAGTAGCGTTCGTTAAAGTACGGTAGCGTTACGCCGTAATAAATGTTGGGGTTATTGTCCCCGTCCAAAATGCGATACAGTTTGTTGTACGTCTCCTCGTCGTCTTCACGATGCATTAGCGGTAGCTTGTATGTTTCGGCCACGTTGTAGATGGCCAAGTTGTCTACATAACACCCCCATCGTTCGTCGGTCATCTTAAGTTTGCCCCACTTGTGCATCTGCGTGTCCGGCGTGTCGCTGGTTGCCCCGGGGTCCGGCGGTAGACCCATCTTGCGTCTTACAATTTCGTTCTTGTAGCGCGGTACGCTCTCGTACGCGTTGCCTATAGAGACCTCGTCCAGGTAGCAAAACGCGTTTTTATTGTTTTTGTTGAACATGGTTCGAGTAGACCGCTTTATGGGGCTGGGCGGCGTCTTTGACGGACCGCTGAGATGACGGTATGGCTCGAACGGCGTGCACGACGTGGCTTGACACCCACTTTTCGTGAACACGAATCGACCGTTGCTACACGTCAAACCGTCCGGGCACGGGTAATCCACTGGAAGGGGTTCCCACGTTACGGCGTCGTCGCCGAAAAACTTAAAGTCGTCGATTCCCTTGGCGCGCCGATGTTCGTCACTCTGACCGTAGCGCCCCTGGTGAGAGGAGCGGGAGTTAGGTCGCCGTTGGTGGCTACCGCCTCGCCTCGCGACGGCGTGAGATGGGGCCCCGTTTTTACACAGCTGGTGTGACGTCACTCTAGGTCACGTGGTGTGACGTCACGCAGCGAGGTCACGCTCAAGGTCAATGGTGCCTACCACCGCCTCGCCACGGAACGGGCTGAAGTGCGACCTAAAGTACTATTGCTTCGCAATAATAAATCTCCCCAGAATATTTCGATATATATTCAGTTGATACGTACCTCAAAACTACGCACACCTGTTAATAAAATCAGGCTGCATCGAATGCATTTAAACTAGCAACTTCCATTTATCAGCGCGGTGGATACATGTACAAAGGATATTTGCTTTATTAGCTCCTAGCACCCTTAACATCAAAAGTGTGTTTCAGATGAGCAATGCATATTCATGCACATAAAAAGGTGTCGGTAATTAAAACACGCTATCACACACATCCTTGCAACTTTCTGTTTTGATAAAAGGGTGTTTTTGTAGCTCAGAGGTTTCTTGAGGGTGAAAAATGATTTACAGCGTAGGTAGGTGCATTATTCAAACGCTAATTTTGCTCTGACCAGGTTTCCTGGCCTTGATTGAACGATTTCATTCATAGCGTATATCTGTTATGTCAATTTCTTAACTCAGACAGAAAACAATATTAGGGCTCACAATACGAAAGTGATGTTTCGCTGGCGCCAGCGTGATGTCATTGCAGGTCCTACACGGCTTGCTGAGGCATTCAAGGGTGCCAGAAATTTTTTCTTAGCTCATAAAGCGAAGGTTTCTTTGCTTACGATTCCATGGTTTTGCGTCTTTAAGAAAAGTCCCAGTTTCGCATGAAAGGCGAAGCATCGAGTGCGATAGCAAATTAGTGGATAGCTATATGAAGTAAGAATGCTAGTTTTATCAGCCGTATAAACTTCTACACATTGGCATATATACTAACTAAATGAACAAGCATGGTGTCACGCGCGCACAAGCAAAGATGAACACATCTCACTTGATGACTGCGGGAACTCGCTGTCAAAGCGCTGCGTTGAGGAAACTCGGCAGCAGCAGCGAGTTAATTGACCTTCGTGCTGCCGCTCGCATCAGCGCGAACTACGTTGCGAAAACACAGTGCAGCACGGACTTCGTACCTGTTGCAGATGGCTTTCACGGTACAGCGGCCCGGCCGGGCGCGTGCCGCAGCCCGGGCCGCCCGAAGTAGAACCCGCTTCTTTCCCTACCCTCTCCCCGAAGCTTTACGTGCGACGGAAGGCAGCGCGCTTCCTCCCCGCTTTACTCAGTTACATGGGCGAGATCGAGCCGTGATCGCCGGCTCACCCTCGCAAGCCTTTACTCGCACATACAGCAAACTTATCGCCATTGGAATTTATACGAAACCTCATGGCGACGCCAAGGGCAGAAATACGCCTGAAGTGACCATATAATTGGTATCGCATTAAAAAAACGAATCGTGTCCTGCTGCGGGGATCGAACTTTGGCCTACCATCGCAGCAGCCCGATGCTCTAACCACGACCGCACGTACGTTTTTCTCGTGCCAACACCAACTATCACTTTCAGATGGTCGGAGCGTGCTGATTATAATGGTGATTTCTAGACTATGGCACATACCCAGAACGGGGGATTAGCCACGTACCGGGCGGAGCGCGAACTATCTGTTTGAAATCACCGTCGCGTGTTTTATTGATTCCCATACTATGGCATGGGCATACCGACAACGGGGGATCAGAGAGGAAGCGCGTTCGCATGTTGATTATGATGAGAATAATTAATTAGTATCTGGTGTCTTGAACACGTGCCACATCAACCATATGATTATCAGTGACGTCGTAGTGGTGGGCTCCTGTCTAAATTTGACAACTTGGGGTTGTTTAACGTGCACCCAATGCATGGCAGTGGGTGGTTTTTTTATCTCGGCCCCATCAATATGCAGCTGCCGCGGCCGGGATCTGACCCCACGCCTTCGAGCTTAGCGGCGCAACGCCAGAGCCACTACGTCACCATGGCAGGTTATGATGACGATAATTTCCATACATGCCCACGACGGAGTATTTGGCCAAGAAGCGGGAGTTACAGATCGTGCCAACGCCAACTAGATCTTTGAGTTGATCACTGCCAGTAGATGAGGACTATGGTACCCACACTACGGCACATATCTAGAAACGGTGAATCGGCCGATCAGCGTATCTGCGAGTTGATTGTGATGGTGGTCATTTTCAGAGAATGGCACATATCCGTAACAGGAGATTTGCCAAGAAGCGGCCAGTACATTTAAAGTAAGCATGAAGAAATACCAGCCTACACAGTATTTGTCACACTGCGTAGCACGGGTGCACGAGAGAACAAACGCGCGTTCCTTGACGCCAAAGGCGCATGAATGTAACAGGGAAATTGATACCATTTCATTCACGAAAGCTGTGCTTCATGTAGATCTCAATATGTGCCTTGGATTTGCATAATTGTTTATGCCGACAGAAATTGGCGCTCTGAGATTGACTGAATAGTCCTGGCGAGGTGAGCCAATTGAATGCTTTTAGTTATGCATTATACGGACTCTCGAGGCACATTCACGCCATCTTCACCAGCGCCAGTTTTGTCGTGCTGTCCCAGTGACGGTGCATGCGTGGATCGCGTGCGCCGTCGCTGGGACAGCACAACATCGTTGGTCCCCAATGAACATCTTTGATGCCAATATGGGTCACTAGCTATGTGCCAGTAGGTGTGCGCCACTCTTCAATGATCGTCTTTGGCGCCAACTTGGATAACAAGGTATGTGCCGCTCTACAACGACAAAGAGGATCCCTTAAATATACCCGATGCTGAGTGGAATCGAGCTCACGTTACAACGGTACCTCAAAGACAGCAACCTGACCAACTGGCAGGCTGTGCGACAAATGCATTGGGTATGTGCGCCTTCTCAATGAACTCGCCAAATCGGGTCACTGTTTATGTGCCACTCGGTGTGCGGCCAGCGAGGAAACAATTTGCAGCGTTCGCTGGTACCGGCCATGGTGTAAGAATATGTTAGATGCTGATACTCGCCGCTCCCCGTAGAGAGAAAGCGCGGACAGATTGGTGTTCGCAAATGACGCTGAATCAGCGGTATTTTCGCGGCCAGAATACAGATGGCGCTATAGAATGGGGTTTGCAGCGTGATTTTGTGGGAGATGGACTAGTTTTTCCAAGGCTTCGTGGCGGCCACGAAATCATAAGTCTTCTTGCGCATGGTTTGAGCTTGCTTCTGTCACTGACTTGCTGATCTTTTTTAGCCTTTACATAATAATTGGGTAGTCTTCTCTTTTTTTCTGTGTTTTATTTCATGTGCGCGAGTGTGTTTCATGTATATTTGGTCTTGCATGATAGTCAGAGCGTCCTTTCGCGCGTGCAACCGGGTGGAACGTTATGTATTATAGACTTTAAATGATAGCTTGGAAGTGGCAAGACTTAATAGCCGTTAGTGGTTTTACGGTGTGTGCTTTGGTATCAGAAATATTGTTTCGGTAGGAGAGCGAGAGCGTGGCCGCGTTGTTGAACACGTGCGAAAACGTAGCATACCTTAAGTCTGAGCGGCATTAACTGCTTTTAAAGCATTGGTGAGAATTTCTTTCCGGCATTATAAGGATTTACATTCTGCGCGTATCCGTTTTTGATTGAAGGCACCGGCTCTGCATTGTTATAGTATTATAGTATTCGTATTAGAAAAAGCCTTGCAATACCTGGCAAGAAAGCCGGGAAAGCGGGCAGTGTGCGAGGGGTCCATCAAGGCAGATGAGGGGACGCATGAAAATGGAGAAGAAATCGAGTCACTCGGCACACACTGTAATGGCGATGCAAGGCTGAAGACAATTGAGGCTTTCCATTAAGAGCTTGTCAAACAGGTTGAAAAGCTTAAATATGAGCTAAATAGGGAGCGTGATGCACGGAAGGAAGTGGAAGAAAGACTTAAGCAACCGAAGAAAAGCAGAATAGGGCCGCTATTGTGAACGAAAATGGTCGCGACAATGGAAGGCAGTCCCACGACGTGACAGGAGAGGGAGTTCCAGCAAAGTATGTAGAATGCGTGCAACGCGGTGAGGGGTTAGCTGGAAAGACCGTCTCCTACGTTGAGGCCGCCACGGGAAAAAAGCAGGAGCGGAGGTGTCAATCCCCCTTGTCGAATCCGAATCACGCGGTAATGGACAAACGGAGGCAGGGAGAGGTAGGAGAGAGTGAAAAGGTGATTAACGCCGGCGACTGAAACCTGGCTAGGTGCTCAGAAGCAGTTCTGGAGAGAGCGAAAGGCGATAAAAGAGTGCTGGTAGGGACATCTCTAGGGAGGACACTAGGTTCTGTCATGGAGCGAGCAAACGAAAAGCTCGCGGAAAATGCCCACGTGCGCCACCTTGCCGTACTAGCAGGTGGCCTAAATGACGTCCTAAACAGGAAAGGAACAGGACTAGCCCAGCGCTTGGCGAAGGGGGTGGACGACTTGCGCGAGCTATCCTCTCAGGTGCAGATCGTGGTGTGCACGGTGCCGGAGGTGCCTGTACGTGACAGTCACGTACAAAGAGCCGTAGTGGCTGCTAATGAGGCGATATGGAAAATGACCCGAGAGAAAGGCTTCGAGGTTGTCGAAGTAAACAGAGAAGTGAGAAGGTGTGGTGGTTTTCAACGCGACGGGATCCACTTTCATTATAAGCTTGCACGAAAAGTGGGCTGGCGACTTGCTGGTCGCGTTGCTGCTTCTTTAGGGGGCCCACGGGCGCTCAGGAGGCCAGAGTAGGTAGTAATGAAGAAGCTGCCCTAAGGGAACCTCAGAATAGCATCACCGTCAATAACAGAAAAAGGAGGAAAGCAAGAAAGAGAGCTCGCCATGCAATGGGCTACATAAACATGCAGGGTGGCAGAAGAAAGGAAAAGTGGGCAGAGATTGAGGATCAGATAAATAGTGAACAAATAGGGGTGTATGCGGTTACAGAAACGCACCTTATAAACTCGGAAGAGCCGCCAGTGATTGAGAATTATGTTTGGGAAGGGTGCAAGAGAACTAAGCCGGAAAGATGAAATGCTCATCCATCAGGGAGCCAAATGGAAAAGAGTAAATACAATATGTGAAGAGCATCTTTGGTTATCAGGTACAATGATTGGGAAAAACTTGGCTGGACGTTACGTATTTGTGGACCGGAAATAATTGCGCAGAGAAGAATAAAGAGTTAGTGGAATGCATAAGGGCTGATATTAAGGGTTTCGGGAATGATGCTGAAATTATCCTATTAGGTGACATGAATACCTGCATACAGGATTTAGATGGCTATACCGGCAACAACGGGAAGTTAATGTTCGACCTGTGTGAGCAACATAACCTCGTTATCGTGAATACAGGGGCCGAAGTGTGAAGGACAGATCACGTGCGAAATGGGAAAGCGGCAATCAACCATTTATTACTCTTTCATCACAGAAGGATCTCATGATAAGTTGAGAGAAATGGTCATTGATGAAGAAGGGTATAACTGCATCAGGAGTGACCATAGACGTATCATTTTGAAAATGGGATATGTAGTTGGGAAAGAAAGCAAGGAGTGCGAAATGGCCAGGCCAAATTTGAATGCTGAACAAATAACAAATAGAGTCGCTAGAGGCGAGGAAGAACTTTGCGAATGGCCAAGTAAACAATGGCAATATAGTGAGCTTCTAAGTGCACTATCGACAGAAATATGAAAAGAGAAACAACATGTTCGTTGGAAAAGAAAAAAAGAAACTGAAAAGCTGGTGGAACAGGAAGATACGAGAAGCGATCGCCGAACGACAGAAAGCATTCCGGGAGCACAGGCAGGCAAAGAAGGCGCAATTGCCGCAGTATGAAGTAGCCAGGAAATGGGAAATATACCGGCGAAAAAAGTCTATGGTTCAAATACTGGTGCAAGCAAAGATAAAAGATGAAAGTGAACGTTGATCGTCCGAAATACACAAGAAAAAGGAGGCCGCAGCTACAGTATTTTGGAACCACATAAAGTTATTAGGCAGGAAGTCAATAACTATACTACAACACATCCTAGACGAAGATGGAAACAAATTGGAAGGGAAAGCGGCCCTAAATTACATCCGAAAAATAACAGCCGAATCTTTTAAAGGCATTGACGAGGTTTATTTGAATAAAAAAGAGCATTAAATAGAACCAGATGGAAAAGGAGCTGGTCCTCACAAATTTCAACTGGAAGAAAGCCGAAGAGAAAATTCCTAAGCGTACAGCCACAGGGCTACATGAGGTTGCCGTTAGGCTGAATAATGAACTAGGATCAAAAAGTAAGGAAGCTGTGGTGGAAACAGTGCAATAAACTTTAAAAGATAGACAAATACCAGGCAGTTGGCGGCAATGTAGAATGAATTTAATTTATAAAGCTAAGGGGGAGAAAGATAGAATTCACTCCTATAGACCGTTGACCATTACATCGGTAATGTACAGGCTAGCAATGCAGACAATCAAATTAAAGGTGCAAGCATGGGCACAGAATAATAGCGTTTTGGGAGAACTTCAGAATGGCTTGAGGATAGGTAGGCGTTTGGATGATAACTTATTTGTTCTTACTCAGTGTATTGAAATATCAAGCATACCCCTTGTATGTGGCCTTTTTAGACATTACAGGGGCGTATGACAGCGTAGACCGCAACGTCTTGGGGGATATTCTGGAAGGGGAAGGCATAGGTGGCGATTGTATACAGCTTTTGAGAGGGATTTACCAAGAGAATACCGTTTGAGCTGAAGGGGAAGGAATGAGGAGCGAATAGAAAGTTGATATCACCAAGAGACTGAGGCAGGGTTGCCCTTTATCCCCAATGATGGAGGATGGAGAGGGCGCTTGAAGGAAGTAATCTCTCATACAGACAGGCGGGTATAGTAGGCGGGTAGAGCAGCAGCTTCCAGATTTATTTTATGCGGACGACATTATGTTGTTAGCTAACAAGCAAAGTGATTTGCAACGTCTGGCTAATATCTGTGGACAGGAAGGCCAGGAATTTAGGTTTAATATTTAGTGTTAGAAAATCAGCTGTTATGGTATTCAGTGGAAACAGCGAACAGAAATGTTCTTTTTTGCCACTCGCCCCTGTATTGCTTCGGCCCTGAGGATACAATAAATAAATAAATAAATAAATAAATAAATAAATAAATAAATAAATAAATAAATAAATAAATAAATAAACAGACAGTGGCAGTAGAGGGCCAGGAAATACCTCGGGTAAGAGAATTTGAATACCTTGGCATATGGATAAACGAAGGCAATAGATATATGGAAGCACAGGAAGAAACAATAACAGCAAAGGGGAAGAGAAAAGCAACCATAATGAAGTACAGAGCGCTGTGAGGATACAATAGGTACAAGGTGCTCCGGGGTATGTGGAAATGTGTAATGTACTTAATTTGTAAGTACTGTAAGTACTTAATTTTGGAAATGCGGTTGTTTCGTTTAAATCAGGGGTATAATCAGGACTCGATGGGAACCAAAGGTCAGTGGGTCGCCTCGCACTGGGCGCTCCTGGGAAGACTACAAATGAAGCTGTGCTGGGTAATATGGGCTGGACTGGTTTTGAAGTGAGGGAAGCTCACAGTAAATTTGATTATGAAGAACGACTGAGGGATATGGAAGATAGTAAATAGGCTGGGAGAGTGTTGAGGTATCTGTAAAGGAAAAACATTGATTTCCAGAGGAGGAAAAGAACTAGGAAGCTAACCAGCAAGTATGCGGCTTGTAGGGTGGGCAACACAGCAACAAAGAACGTCAAGCGGACAGTCAGAGAGGCTGAAATGATTTTATGGGTGGCCCCAAACGAAAATAAACCTGCCATGAGTAACTACTTAAGAGGAAAAAGAGAAATCACGAAGGAAACAATTGATGATAACTCAAAGGGAAGCTTATTACTTTCCGAAGTGAAATCAGGGTGCCTTAGAACACGTACCTATAAAGCGAGATATAAGAAGGAAGAAGAAGCATGTGCTTGCTGCGGTAAAGCTAGGGGAACGATGGAGCATGTTTTATTAGAATGTGAAGACATCTGCCGAGCGGTCAATTTAGGCACCACTGACCTCCTTGAAGTCCTTGGGTTCAGCGAGAGCAGGGTAAAAGTAAACATGTCCGCATTAGAGATTAGTCAGAGGCGATTGGAAGATTGGTGGAAGAAAAGTAGGGAAACGATAAAGGAACGGAGACTTACAAAAGCAAATTCGCAATTGGGCGTCATAAAATGTGGTTGTGGAAGTTCACGGAGGGTTTTTTGTTTTATTTTGTTTTCTTTTTCAATTTAGGGAGGACATCAGGCAGTATACTAGAAAGAGCTTGGTGGGGAAACCCACCGTCCCGTTCTAAAGAGGACGCTCATAACACCCATCCATCCTTCCGAAGCGCGAAAGAGGAATACAGAGATTTACTATAAATAAATAAAGAGATTTACTATAGGACCGCAGGTGGTGCATTTCGCTGTAATGCTTTTTGAGGTGTCGGGCATAACGCTCGGTAACGAGAGTGCACTGACCGCTGGTGATCATTGAAAAAAAGAATGTCGGTGTGATGCCAAAAAGCCTCTGTAAGTCCTCCTGCTGTTGTTGTCGCTTTCAGTGGCTACAACTTTCAATAGGTTTTACTGCAGCTAAAATAAGCGATCATTTATGACTGTAGTGAGTTAAACGTGGGCTTCGACATACATCTGTGAGAGAGTTCTTATCAGCGCACATCAAGAATTTATTCTTCAAACCCACCAGGCCTCCGATCTGAGTGGCTTTTCTTGTACTTTGCGGTATGGATCGCTCATTACTCATTTAACCTCACATGGTCACCACACTTTCCATCGCCTTCGCCTCACACTACACGTCCTAATGACCCTTTTCGCGAAGCAGTTTTCTCTAGAGAAACGAGATGGCGTTTTCCGCGGCACTCCGCACGTTGCATCAGCGAAAGCGCACGAATGCGAAACCATTACCTCTCCTGCCCTGCTTCTGTGCGATCAGCTGTCGGAAAGGCAACTTGATTTTCGCTCACGCGCAGTGCTCCATTCATGCTGCAAAATATGGTGTGATGGAGTGAATAAGTGTGCAGTAGTGGCTGCGAAAATTGTGAGTGACAATTAAGCAGTGGAAATATTCTGTGTGTACGAATTCAGGAAACACTGCTACACAAGGGCTGCCTGTGTTGCCGGCTCTTCACGATGCATGGCTTCCTAAGCGGAAAGCTACGATCGCTTGGAACACATTTTTATCCCCGCTTTTATTACAAGCACCGTATACGCTGCTCGAGCCGTTTGGAATAAGCGTAATGAGCTCCGAAGGCGCTTACACGTTCTTTGAAGCTGTTGTCAAAGCTGCGCGTGTCATTCACCCAGTCACCGTCTTCGATATCCGCCGAAAACAGGTTTTTAGAGCCACACCGGCGTCATGTACACGCATCGTAAACATAGAGGCAACCGAGTCAGCTGAGGCAATCAATAGACGCGTCGCCACCTGATCAAACATGGCAGCGTCCACGGGATCGCCTTGAAATGGGTCAACACATATCTCGTTCCTACCGTGGCAATACGTTGTGCCGCTATATTGATTCAATGCTAAACGCATTAGTGTCGACAGTGATCGTGATATGGGTCTCTGACGAAATTTTTTTTCTTTCGGAATTCATCTGTGATAACAGAGCGACGTGACTGAGTTGGCTATCTTGTGCGCATGTCTTCTGTGTTAAACCCGTCGTACGCGTGCCGATAAGCGATACATCGTGCCTACATAAACCCTTGTTTTTTGTGCAATAAAGGAATCTTACGAAAGCTGCTGCTGCGTCCACATCGGTTATTACATCATCGAAGGTATAGACTACCGCAGTTATGCGTAGGCTTTTGTTCATGCGCCTCCTGCACCGCACTTCACTTCGGAAGACGCGTAATAAACAGAGGTGGGCAAATGGCCTCATTTTTTGCTTTCTTTTGTCACCTTTACGTTGCAAAATTTGCACTGTTTTGCATTTAGGCACTCGACCATAGGTTAGCAAAATAAACGGAGCTCACTCGGACTCAGGCTCACGAAAATTCTACTCGGCTGGGCTCACTCGAACTCACTCAACGAGTCCCAGAAAAGTCTTCTCTGTCCAAAGGTCTCCCTAACTCAGACTTTCTCTTGAATTGAACATATAAAAAACAATAATAGTTTTTTGCCCTGAGAGTATATAGGGAATTCAGGGGGATTACGAACGCTAATGGTTTAGAAAGAGTATGCACGAGATTCATGAATATACAAGAAATATCCTTCTTTCTTGTTCATGACGACGTCTTCTAAGAACGAAAGTTTGACGCTCGACCTAGGCATTGCTGTATTTATGTCGCCTAAAGATAAGATGTCCCAAAAGGGACCTTTCAAGAATATGCAAATTCTTATTTGTTTGTACATGCATGAGGTGCACACACGCTTTCGTTGCTATGGCGCACGTGCCTTTTTCACAGTTCGGGATAGATCACAGTCCGTTCTTTCAAGCACTGTGCTAAATGAAGGCTTGTCTCGTAAACAAAAGCATTCTCTGCTGGAATTGTGCTCAAGGAAGCTTGACTATAGGCAATGCCACTTATACATGATTTACTATAGAACTAGGTCCAGTTCGCTGTAATGCTTTTTGAGGTATCGCACATAAAGCTGGTCGATGAGAGTGCGCTGACCGCTGGTGATCAGTGAAAAAAAATACCACGTCAAAAAGCCGCCGTCACTCCTCTTGCTGTCCCTGCCGCTTTCAGTGAGGGGAGTTTTCGATAGGTTTTGATACAGCTAACATAAACAGCCATCTATTACTGTAGTGAGTTAAACGTGTGCTTCGACATACATCTGCGCCATAGAGACTTCCTGCCAGTGCGCATCAAGAATTTAGACTTCAAACCCACCACGCATCCGATCTCAGGGACTTTTCTGTACTTCAAAAATATCAGTCGCCTTTTACTCGTTTACCCTCACATGGTCACCGCACTCTCCTTCACCTCGCAACGTCTGCTCTCCCTCACGTCACCACCACGTGAAGGCGAGGAAGACCCTCGCAAGGGTGCCCCTGTCTGATAACAAATATATGTTTGTTTCTTCAAGCAGCGTCAATTAACTACGTTGTCGCTGTCGTAAACTATTCAACCTCCACGACCAATTTTAATAGACATGTCTTAGATTCCTCTTTCTAGAACTTTATTCTTCGCCATCGTGATTAATTACCCTTAACCTAGTTCAAGGTACTAGTTAACTGTCTCTTACCCATATTTCTTTAAACATTTCTGAAACGACTTCGTAAGCTAAATAATAAATGGGAATTCATAAGTTACGAATAAATAGGCCCCATATTATGAATCCAGATTTGTTTCGTGCTTTACTTGCATATTTTCTTTCTTTATTGCATTGCAGACGACCGCCCGCTTGGTTGACAGATCATTCGTTTGTGGTGGCGGTACCTTTATGATGGAGACGGTGACCTATTCTGGATTCTCTTTTGAAGTAATTAGAAGAAATTAGAAGAAATTAGAAGAAATAAAAGTTTTCAAGCATAGCTTGTTCATCATTATATTCGTAATCTGGCACGAGGTTACGAAAATATTATTCCGTTAGCGCTTTCAGTTTCTCGCTACCTTCATATGGGGGCTGTTCTCGTCGCGGCCATATCTCCACGGATAAAAAAAAAGCTCAATATATTTGCGAAAAAAAAAAAAACATTGCAAAATTTTCGCTATAACCTTATAAACTTAAAATGGGATGCCGTATACACGTCTCATACCTCTGATAATGCAAATGTTGAATTTTTGTGCCTATTTCTTATTGCATACTCAAAGTCATTTCAATTTATCACGCACAAAAATTTTAAAGAACGCATGCAAGCCCTGTGTATATAAGGTGTGCCTTAACTTGATTAAAAAGAAAGATAAGCTTTCAATGGGTTCCTTCAAACGCGTAACACTGCCGACTGCGACACATTTCGGACACACAAAAACAAAACTAAAGCTTATTACGGAATACAATGCTAAACTATTTCTACAGTTACTTCGATGTCGGGGGTAAACTGAACTTGGACATAATGTGGAGTAAAATTATTGAGCCTCTAAATCGGGTGTCTAAAAATGCGGAGATTCGTGAAATAACGTTGACTGATCAAGTTAAAGAAGGAGCTGAATTAGCTGCAGAATTTACTGGTTACTTTATAAATCTAGTCTCTAGTTTTCATTCTTCGGAGGCAATAAATGGGATCTGCAGAAATTCGAAGAGCATATATATGGACCCCACAACTGAGAGCTAAGTGTATGACGTCTACTAAACTCTTAAAAACGTATGATACCGATAACATTCAAATCATGCCAGTAAAATACGTTCTTGCTGCCACAGCTCGTGCATATTTATAATCTTGCTGTCTCGACAGGTGTTTCTCTGAAGAAAATGCAAACAGCAAAAGTTATTACGGTATACAAAGGTGGCGAAAAAAGAACTTATCAAATTACAGACCGATCTGTACATTTCCCGTGCTATCTAGATGTTTAGAAAAAATATAGTGCGCTAGAGTAATTGGATTTTCAAACATATACAATTTGATTAGCCCTATTCAATTCATATTCAGATAAGGGAGGGAGACAGAACTTGCCCTTGTCATGCAAAAAGAAATTATTCTAAAAGCTTTCCATGAAAAACGACTGAAAGCCGGCATGTACATTGACTTCTCGAAGGCAATTGGCGGCCTTAACCATGTAACACTTAATAGAAAACTTGAAATATCTGCAATTAACGGATTACCGCTCAAGCTTTTAACATCTCACCTGCAACATAGAATGCAATGCGTTTGCATCAACGGCAATTTATATCCGTACAAAGCAATTACCTCAGGTGTCCCCCAATGGTGCATACTTGGACCACTCCTATTTAACGTCTGTATAAATGACATTACAAAAATTAACTACGGCGCAGAGTACATAAATCATGCAACCATGTTTCTAGCAGTCATTGTTATGAAACTTTTGAAAGTAATAATGAAGCTCTGCGTGATTTACCCCCGTAGAGCGTAATGAATTTTCTTGAACTTAACATAGCCAGAACAGGCGCTATTATCTTTACACGTCGACTATCACCTACAGCACCAACTTTCAATCTTAGGGAATTCACGCATAGAAATTGTTGATTCTGCAAAGTCACTTGGCGTATTTTTTTCAAAAACATCTTTCTTTGGACATCTACGCTAACCATGTTGTTACGCAGATAGCAAAGGCAGTAGGAATTGTGGTGAAATTCGAATTCTACTCACCAGCAGATGTGAAACTTGCTATTTATAACGCACTATTTCTTGCCCGCTTAAATGATTGTTGTCTAGTCTAGGGCACAACAATGTTAACAAACCTGAACCAGCTGCTTATATTACGAAAGGAAGCGCTTCGTCAGATTGCGTGCGTTGAGAAAACTGCGCACACAAACCCGCTGTTTAAAAAAAATGCAATCTATTGTCTGTTCATAACTTGCATCCACTAAATCTAGTCAGACAATATAAATTCTATGCAGAGGGACTTCTACGTGCGTTTTCAGAGTTGACACCTCTAAAGGCCTTACAATTCGGGCAATAATGTTATCTGAAAAATACCATTTACACGCCTTATGTTAACAAAGGCTTCGTCGCACGCTTCCAAAGCTGTTAAACTAACTTCATCAAAAAAAAATAATTGACGATGGTCTATTCGCAGGTTCAGTTTTCATTGATCTAACAAAAGCATTCGACTACTTAAACCATATTATTCTTTTTGCGAAGCTTGAGGCTATCGGCGTTCGTGGTCCTGCGCTCTCATTATTCAAAAGTTACTTATCAAACAGGGTTCAAATAGTGTCTGTGTCTAACGTCTACTCCAGAGAACAAACCACTAACATTGGCGTCCCTCAAGGATCCATCTTAGGACCACTACTGTTTTTGATTTATATCAATGACCTACCTAACTGTTTGACCTCTACTAAGTGCATTCTGTACGCTGACGATACTACCATATTTTCCTCTGATAAACACATGCCACTTCTTATTAACAAGCTAAATACTGATCTACAAAATGTTTTGCGTTGGTGTAATGCCAACCTGTTATCTATTAATGCCACCAAGACTAAATTTGTTGTATTTTCCTCACATCAACAACATTCGGCATTCTCCCCTTTAACTTTCGGCTCACACTCCATCTCTCCCAGTCCATGCTCATCTTTTCTTGGTATTGCTCTTGACTGTAGCTTGAAATATATAGATCACATTTCTCATATCAAAAAGAAAATAGGATACGGTATTCGCGTTCTAATTAAAACTCGTCCCTTTTTCACACATAACACATTAATCTCGCTATACCACTCATTCATTCACTCTCATATTAACTACGGCATACTATGCTGGGGTAACACTTATAACACCCATTTGGAATCTCTCCAGGTAATCCAGAATCAATCCATAAGAATAATCACAAGGAGTTCACGCTTTGCTAATGGAAAATCCCTTTTACATGAAAACAACATCCTAACCATTTCAGAACTCACCAAATATAATCTAGGAATTTTATTCTACAAATATATGACTAAGGAACTACCATCAATCTGCTTCTCACCTTGTGACCTAATAGCTCATAGTCACACTAGATTTGCACTCAATAATAATTTTCTTCTACCTAAAGTGCGAACTAACTATGGTAAACAGACTGCGGAATTTTCCGCAATATCGCTTTGGAATACTCTACCACCTATCATCAAAAATGCAAAAAATTTATACCAATTTAAAAGAGAACTAAAATCATTCATAATAAATACTTACTGAAACTCTCCTTGTTTTTTTTCGTTTTGTTTTCTTAGGTTTTTTTATTTTTTAATTTTATTCCGTTTTTTTACACCGTCTTGCTGTTAACAAGTGTTCTTATTACTCATATGCTATAAACATGTTTTGATATTACTCTTCGCTCTCACTTGTTCGACTGTTGCTTTAAACTTTGTATAACATCATAAGTGTCTTTAGAAGGAGGTCCCGATACAGTCTTTGACTATGGGACCTCCTTATGTATACTACGCACATGCAATTATCTGTATTTTTACTAATAAATAAATAAATTATGAAATTATGAAAACAAACTCTATTTAGAAACAACTGGGAACTGTACAATTAAGACATTTTTTGTCGCTAAGGATTGATGAATTTCTTTTATGTGATTAACTACACATCCTATAAAATTTTATTGCACAATTATGATTTTTGTCCGTGATAAAATTGCATAAAGAAATCGGGAATTTACTGTTATGAATACGAAAGTGATTTATCATTAACCAATGTGCACAAATACTTTTGTAAGTAGTTCCACATTCTTACTGTATGGCATGTAAACGTGAGCTTGAAGCTTTTCAAATGGATAGATCCATCTTTTTTTTCGAGCCTTTGTCTTCCCCAAAAGCACGTACTTGTGGAAGAAATAATGTTCTAATTGCATTTGATGTATACCGTATATAGACCTTTTCATTTGGCCAGGGGGAAAGGTCTGGCAAGCAGTGAGCCTTTCCTCCTCTCTGGCTTATGCGAGCCGCGGTTGTCATGCTTGATTCTGTTGTCATCGTGTGCTGTGGAACAATTTGGAGATGTTATAGCTCATTCTGGGGGGGGGGGGGGGGCGGCGACAATATCTATTTGTTGCCTATTCATACAAGGATGTCGCGGACCCACTATGTGCCCTTTGGGTACAACAGGAAATACGTACACTGTGCAGAAATTTATCTTGGCTGCGCAAACAGGCGACCTGCATCACAAACCGCGGTATGCGTAGATACACCCGTGAGCAAAAGATACGGACCAGGCATTGGGCGATAAAGCTCACTTTCGCGTCTGTCTGTGAATGCAACTTGACATTAAATACTGCAGTCTCAACTTATTACGAATTTTCTAGTGCACTTGTCAGTTTCCGTTCGCGCGGGTTAATTACGAAGGAAATTCTGTTATATCGGCGACCCTTTGTTCCGTATACTTTTTCTCACGGGTGTACCTGTTGTGATACAATTTGACTGCAACTCGCGACAATGTGCAGTGGCCTTTGTGGACTGCCGGTGTCAATTTGACAATCTTCTCACTGCTTGACAGCTTGTTGTAGGAATTAAAATGTAAGTGTGCTTGTGTGCGGCCAACCTGATGCAACTCCGAAACCGAAACATGTAAGCGCGAATTGTTATAGAACATTTGCGGTATCGTTCTCATGCATTTCAAGGCTACTATGCTTTCACCACGTTTGCCTCCTGTCTGAGGCTGACGGGCTAACACAGCAATCACTGTGGTTAATAGGTCAACATGATACATAATCCTAGTGCTTCGACGTTACCCATTTCCCTTTCAAGCAGTGATCCCTAAAATGGATAGCATATATAAGAAGGATGCGATGGCTGTTTGTGAGGACACAATTTCCTAGAAACAAGTTAGTCCGTCGTGTAGGAAGGGTCCAAAAAGGCCGAGCAAGAAAATCGCTTTTCATCCTCGTGCTGCTTCTGGAGTTTGAATTCCGCGTGTCTAGAGTATATATAGCCATGCGATTTAATATGCAATTGAACTCCGCTGAGCGGTCCTTTGAGTAATGTTTTTGAAGTTTTGCAGCGAGATACGTTATCGACTTTTTCGATTAAGTCGGTGCGGGTTTATTTTTTGGTACAGTTTCTACGTTAGCATGTCGACTGTAGAGTGGAATCGTTTGGACGATAATGCTGAGAAATCAAGGACGCCTGATGCCACCAGCGTGCCGTGCGACAAGAAGCCGAGAAAGCAGCAGCGGCGACCAACAGGACATCGACGCGATGCCCCTCATCGTCGCGTCACCTTATCTACTCCATGGAGGTGCGCTGGTGACGTGGCGTCAAGGCGATGCCCTCTCCCCTCACGCAATACCTGGCGCGCTATCGTTCCAGCAGGTGCTCTGTCTCACCCGTTCTGCGCCGTCGAGGCTCTAGCCAGCTAGCGCGAGCCAGCTTCACAGCTGATGCGAATCTAGGTGCCGTTTCGCTGCTGCAGACACTGTTGGCGTTTTCTCTGATTGACGCTTTCGCATCAAAAAGTGGCAATGGCGATCATCCGCCCCGCCGCTACTGCTACCGCTTCGTAGCCGAGCGCGCTGAGCACGGCGCCATCGTTGACAGTGATGAATATCTTCGTACCTGTGCACGTGGTTGGGCTTTGCCTGGCGGGTGATTCACTAGATGGCAAAGCGAGCGGCCGCGGAGCGAGCACGGCGAGCTGCAGCCGCTCGCCCTTCCTGTTGCATGTTTCAGAATCTCAGCCTGCGGCAAACAAAGTCGTTTCTGTAGCAGTTACCTTAACTTGTGCTAGGGAGGACTTGTTAGTGTAGTAGTCTCTAACTGGCACGAAACGTTAGGATGCGTTTCTTTATTGCTTTGTCTTATCACATGGCATCCGCGAGAAATTTATGTATACCAGTTTCAAAAGCCAGCGAACAGATTTCCGAGCGGTGCTGCCTGGAAAGCGCGGACGCCGCGTGCCCCGCGGTAAACGGTACTAACCGCCGCATTAAGTCTGTCGAGGCACCCAGAGACACAGCTCCTGACGTCAGACAAGGAGGGGGGACTTGTGGTCCTGTCAGCGGAGACCTAAGTGGAAAAGCGGGAAAGGCTATAGACCGTTTCATCGGGCGAGGAGGAAAGTCTGGCAACATGCGCCTTTCCTCCTTTCTGGCTTGGGCGAAACGGCGTGGTGCGGCACGGTATACATGTGCTGCTGCTTGGATGTGAACAGTTTACTGTTTTAGCGCATCCTGCGGAATGTTCATGCGATGTCAGCTAACACCAGGTCATCGGGGAACCACTGCGTTATCTTCGGCTGTACGAATAACTATAGAAAGAGGAAGCTGTTGGCGCAACAAACGTGCGACGTGCATCAACAGCCACGGCGTGTTTGTGGTTGCGAACTCGTCAAGTTTCACCGTTTTCCTGCGGACCCAGAGCAACGGCGTTTGTGGATTGCGAGC
The DNA here is from genome assembly GCF_050947875.1 of Dermacentor variabilis. Taxonomy (NCBI): domain Eukaryota; kingdom Metazoa; phylum Arthropoda; class Arachnida; order Ixodida; family Ixodidae; genus Dermacentor; species Dermacentor variabilis. Next base: position 149,571,400 of record NC_134574.1, read on the forward strand.
GTCAACAGGAAGGACTTCCTACCGTCCGACAGTTCGCGGGTATGCTCGGTACATTTCGTTTCTGGCGAACGTACCGACACGAACCCGACACCGATGAGGAGCCTCGGCTATGAGCGGAAGGTATGCATGTACTACGTAACCTGCTGCTAGTCAAGCGAGGACGCTCCTTCTCGAAGAAACAGTCGCAAGTGACGGTCATATCTTGCGCAGGTCAAAGTCGGGCGACGACGAATAGTGAGAGGCGACTACGTGCCTACGAAGAGACGAAGGGTACGTGTCAAAATTATTTTACCGGTCTGTTAATGAGGAAGTGCTGCGCTTTGTTTTGAGCGCGATATCTTTTCAGGCGTGTGCAGCGCTCTCATGTAAAACAACTTTTTTTGTCGCCGATGCTGCTATTGCGTGAGCTCTTTTGTTTAGTACTCTTCGATGACTAGACGTAAAAGAGCGTTAGAGTCGTTATTCTCTTTTTGGCAGCGCGTTTTGGTACCGTGTGATCTTGATGTTTGCGTTCGCCGATTTTTTTATCTTAGCTTCCTGGAGATGAAGTGGAGTCGGCACAGCCAGAGCCATGCGCACCCATTGATTATGTAAGTAATCTCATGTGCAACAGTGCAAGCATGCGCACAAGTGGAACCTACCATTGTGTACATTACATTAATTGGAACATTAAAGCACATTAAAGAGCCCCAGGTGTTCAAAATTAATCTGGAGTCCCCTACTACAGCGTGCCCCATAATCATTTTTGTGTTGGTATGTAAAACTCCAGAAATCAAACTTTTGTAAATTTATGCAGCTGGCACACGCCCATGCTGCAAGGAACAGCTTGTTTAGCAGTTGTAAAAGATTTACTCTAGAAGCTCTAGAAAAGCATTTATTTCACTCATGCTTTGACCTAAGGCCCAAAAGAAACAGTGATAAAGTAAATTTATTTTGTGGTCTCGCATTAGTAAACAAAAAACAAATGCACTTGTTTTTACACGTTATTGTGCAGCCTTCACTTTGTGGAATTGTACCTATTACATCACTCATGCAAGTTGCCATGCCATTTGCCACCACAACAGGTGCCACAGCAGGTGACTTAGAATAGGTACACCGTCACAGTGCAAAGCGTTATTTCATCACATTAAAAAAAAATTTGTGGGTTCCAACTCCTGTTTTTCATGCAAACTTTTGCATTCTCAAAATTGATCCTATTGCACTCAACACAATTTGACAAAGCCTATGAAGAGCAGCGGGTAATTAATCCACAACAGACATGAATAAAGTTAGCTTTTTGAATTATCAGATATTTAGTCTTTTGAAGCGATAGAAAGTCGCTTAGCCTGGGCAATCCATTTAGCGTCCTTTTCATTGATTTTCTAAGGTGATGCCTGCTGCAAATTTATCTTATTGGTGTCTTTACCTCAGAACACAGTAGGCTGTGGTTCAGAAATGCATAACGTCAGTTTTTCCCTACCTTGTAAACGTAATAAGGTAACATAAAAATATATGCGAATAATATTTTTTTACTCTTGCCTAGGTTCTATCAACCTCAACAATGTACCATTTTTGACATCTCTGCTGCGTCTGCAGGTGCATTGAAGGTTATTCTTACTATCCAGCATGTCAGTAATTTTCTATTTTCTGATACTGGTTTTGTATTGCGGTTTCACATCATGCTGCACCACAGCATGGATGCGGATGTGTAGGATGAAGTTGGTGCTGCAAATCCCCATTTCGACATAAAAAGAGCAGTCAAAAGCAGACTCTTTATTGCTAATGCATCTCTTTTTATCTGCAGCCACAATTGGATGGTGTGTCGGATGAAAGTGTGGAACCTTCACTAGGTGACAATCAGGCAAGTCAACATGATACAGCTTGAGTATAACACTTGGAGACAAAATGTTTCATACAAAGAAAGTGGATAAAAAGAAACACTGAGACAAAAAAGTGCACCTTTATGGGTGCTTGCCACATTTTAAACCTATTCTAAACGTCATGTCAACGCCTAGCCCCTCCCTTGCAGAGAGCTGCATCTACTTCTGAATCTGGTGCAGGAGTTGCACCGCAGCCGAACTTGCAACAGTTTTGCTGGGAAAATGACACATGGTCCACTGAAGTCCATGTACTAAGGTTATTTTCACAGTGGTAGCAATGTTCCCTAGGTTATTTTCGCAACGGTAGTAACAGTTATTGGTTATAAATGTCCTGGGTCAAAATGTGAAGGGATGGTAGTTTTGTTGAAGAGCCCACTTGTATGTTCGCAAAAAAAAAGACAGTAGTATAGAAATATTTGTTTTGTTTTCCACCTTTGGCAAGAAGGCTTCAGCCACGTTCATATTTGTCTTGATTAGTTGTTTCAGACGGCAGCAATGCAGTGTAGCATATAACTTAATTGCATACACTTGAAACTGCTGTCGACAACACACTTCTATTTCCAAAAGCAGCCAGATATACTATGTGAAGAGGTAGCAGTTGATTCTGCCTTGAACAACATTGTCATAACAGTATTATCTACTTGTAGGTGCCTAGAACTTTGGCTGGTGATGGTGCCATGTTATCACAAACAGATCCAGATGCATCACGTGAAGAGGTAATTATGAATTATATTATTAGCCTGGCAAGGGAAGAAGGGTTCGGGATTGCCAGTCAGCCTCTAAAGTTTGTGAAGGAGTGTTTACCTAGGTCATTCAATTACAGAAGACCTTAATCACGAGAAGGAAACTTACAGAAGAAATTAAAAATAGGTTGGAGCGCATACGGCAAACGTCAGATCCTGAGTGAAAGCTTAACATTATCGATGAGAAGAAAGGTGTGCAATCAGCGCATTTTACCAGCGCTAACATATGGGGCAGAAACTTGGAGACTGACACAGATGCTTGAGAACAAGTTAAGAACCGTGCAAAGAGTGATATAACAAGAATGTTAGGCATATTGTTAAGAGACAGAAAGAGCGGTGTGGATCAGAGAACAAACGGGGATAGCAGATATTCTAATTCACATTAAGAGAAAGAAATGGAGCTGCGCAGGTCATGTAATGTGTAGGTTAGATTGACCATTATGGTTACAGAATGGATGCCGAGAGAAGGGACGGCAGATCTCTAGGTGGGGCGATGAAATTAGAAAATTTGCCAGCGCTACTTGGAATCGATTGGCGCAGGGCAGCGTTAAACGGAAATCACAGGGACATAAAATAGGCTGCTGCTGTGATAACATTCAGTTGTGGAGAAAGCAAATTTGAGTCTCAAGCTCAAGTATTGTCTCTGTAAATTTTCCCAATGAATCCAGCCTTACGCATGCTTTGCAACTAGTTGCTTCAAACTTTAAAGGGCCCCTCACAAGGCCCCACTGCAAATTTTGGTTATACACACTAAGTTGTAGGGCACTGTCTCCCTAGGGAGCATCTTACCGAAATAATTTTTCAAATTGGTTCATTATTGCAGTAGATGCAAGAACTTTAGATAGCCCGTTACCATGATGCCATGAGGCAAGTTTCACTGCCCGCGTACACTCTTTCTGTACCTAGATTATCGTCTGCAAATGACATTCCTTTACTGCCTTCTCTGATACCAGAGCCAAGGGACTGCGAAAGGTTTGTCACTAGCCCTGCTTCCTTCTTTTTTCCTGTGGGGCACACTCCTGGTGTCGCGTTCTACATTTAACAACTTAGTGAAGTCACGTGGCATAATCTGCAACGTTGCACGCAATGCATCTTACGTAGAGGCACCAGTGTGTTTCCTTGACTGCTGCGTGTATGCGGGGCAACCTCAAGAGGAATGGCGTGCAGGTGTCTTTTTGAAGGTTCAGCTGTTTTCATGCCATACAGCTGTCTAATACTTTGCAGGCATGATTTCCACCACAGGATCTACATGCTGGACTTGTTAGTTTGCAATGCCTAAACCTGGTGAGGGGCCTTACTGTGATGATTATTTAAAGAAACGGGTAGTGCATTTCTTGCTAAGTACTTGCCTCTATTATTCATTGTGAGTTCAAATTATCTTGCTTAGTCAGTTGGTCTTTCATAAAGCAAACTTCCGTCTTTCCTATATAGTGGTATATTTTTTTCTTGCATTCAGACTGTGTGTTAATCAGAACTGTAACTATTTTCAGGTGTGCAAAGTGGACGCAGCTACACAGTGGGAAGATATGACAACTGCCCATCACACATATTCTGCACCTTTAAAGTTGGTAAATATCAGAGCACCACTTTTGGAAAAGATGACTGCAGCTGACCTACGATTCTACACAGGGGTATCACCAGACATATTTAAGAAGCTCGCACTGTGCATTCAGAGGACACCTTTGCGGCCTTCACAACTTCACACAGAAGACCAGCTGCTTCTAACACTTATGCGCTTGAGGCTTGGCCTTCTTTACAGGGACCTAGCATCGAGATTTTGTATTGCACCATCCTCTGTGTGCAATATATTCAAGAATGTCCTCAAATCACTTAAAGAGATCATGAAATATGTCGTAATCTGGCTCCCGAGATCTCGTATTCAGAGCACTATGCCAAGTGCATTCATAGAAAATGGTTTTCAAACCACTACGTGCATATTCGATTGCACAGAGGTTGCACTTGAAAGGCCAACCAAACAAAAGCCACGAGCCCAAACCTACAGTTCATACAAAGCTCATAATACTGTAAAGTTTCTTGTGGTAATTGCTCCAAATGGCCTTATTATGTACATTTCTCGTACATTTGGTGGTCGTGCTTCGGACAAATTTATTGTCAGACAGAGTGGCGTCCAGGAATACCTTGTTCCTGGGGATGTGATAATGGCCGACAGGGGCTTCACTCTGGACCCCTACTTGGAAGCACAGGGAATCAAATTGAACATGCCAGCATTCACCAAAGGTGAGAAAAGCTGCCCCCATTCATTAACCTATTCTATTAAAGTAAGAAACACATGCTGTCTTTGTGCTACACTGTGCATGATTATCAAACATGCGTGGTTTGCTATTGTACTTGTGGTTGCCTAATTCCAATGACAGCACTCGGTGATTATTCGGATGCTACATTGGGCTCTGTGCATAAATAATGGGGAGAGAATGTGCATTTATTGTTTGTCGGCGTGTTACATGAAATAAAGCGCTGACTTCCATATCACCATTGGAAATTGTCAAGCTCAAAAGTGAGATGCTCTGTAAACTGCATGAGCAAGCTGCATGAGCAAGTGGTAAAGTGCCACATTGCAAGGCTTACAGATCCTAAATGCTGGTCGATTTGGTACTGTATACTGATGTAGAATGGTGCGATAAACAAGGAAGGAGAAAGAAACACATGAGCTCAGACTAACAACTCATTTTTATTGTATCTTGCATAGCACAAACTCATGTAAAAACTTACATATTCGAGTTTCTGAAAATAAACCAGAGTTGTTAATCTGCACTCATGTCATTTCTTTCTCATCCCTTGTGTATCACACTATTCTACGTCGTCATTGCATGGCTTGGTGTGCTATCTGTACTATCACAGTCATCCTGGTTTGTACTAGTTGTACACACCTGGAACAGCTAAGCACTACTCGTTTAGATGCAACAGCCTTCACTTTTCTCTTATGTGAATTTCAGATATATGCATTTGAAAAGGGAAACATTCTTGCATCAACAATTGTGAGCAAGGTTGAACAACCCATGAATGATGCAACAATGGTAATAGCAAACTCCCATTTTTTTCTCCACGGAAAAAAAATCAAATGTATTTGTGGAGTCGGAAGATGCAAACAAGGTTATTTTACACTGAAAAAATTGGAAACTTGGGCTGAGATAATTAGAAATTCTATTCTAATGGCATTTCTTGTCGCTATTTGCGGTGACAATGGATAATAATAGACATACAACCTGGTGGAAGAAATTGCTGCATTATACATTCCCTGAAATTAAGCCGCAAGAGTGTTCTGCCACTTAAACATTGTAAATCTTTACATTTGAGGTGCAGCTCCATGCTGGGCTTAATGCACTAGCTTCGCCAATTGAATACACAAATAGGTATGTAGCTTAACTTTGTTCCAGAAATTACTCCTTGGTAAATTTGTGTCAACATCTTTTATTGCAAGCCAGGTGGCAGAGACCTATTATTCGAGTTATATTACCTATTTTAAGGCATTCTTGTAGGGGTTGTCCTGCTTATGCCATTTCTCTTGGGCCATGCTTGCACACATTATTTTGTTCTAGTTATAAGGCAGAAGAGACTACTCAGTCGATGATGTGCAGTTTCCCTGTGCCCAACAGCGCAAATGCATTGGCCTACCAGTGAAGCTCGGTTTCTGCCGATGCCGAGTAGCAAGAGAAACATTCTTGAAAATGGCCTTATGTAGAGCCCAGGATGTCTGGACACTAATGTGCTACAATTTAGTTGTATTCGTGTATTCACATTATTTTCCTTCCTGTGTTGAGAAATGAGGGAATTAGTGCAGCACTAACATGTATACTGAATTATCATGCATTTCAGGGAAGGGCCAACTTTCTGAACAGGAAGTCACCTCAACTCGGCGCATTGCATCAGTACGAATACATGTGGAGCGAGCCATAAACAGAATCAAGACGTACAGAATATTGAAGTCTGCATTGAGCATCAAGTGCAAAGACACAATTGATAGCATGATCTTTGTGTGTGCAGGCCTCTGTAATTTAAAGGCACCACTAATTGCACAGACCAATGGTCGCACTAGCCAGGAACTGAAGCAGTTGTATGAATAAATAGTGCAACCCAGGAAATTGTTTTTACTGAGCGTTCAACCACAGAAGTGAACACCTTGCAGAAGTTCATAATGGGACATACATGAAAATGTTACACTTCATTAACTTGGAGCATTTATTGATGAAATAATTGAATGGGTTATTTTATGTACAAGAGTAGCATAAAAGCACAGACAACACTGTACCACATAGAACACAAAAAAAACTAATGTAAAAACTACTGCACTGATTCCTCTGGTAAATATGTGGCTCTCCTGTACCAGCACAAACACAAATTTATTGAAACATCTGCACAGAAAAGGTTCTAAAAAAACTGGTAAATGTACTTGAGTATCACAGCAGCAAAAAAATGTGTTAGAAATACATATGAAAATGTATTCAATGTTGTACAGAACGTGAGGCATATTAACTGCCTCTTTGTATGTACATATATTGACTGCTTCAGCTCACAAACTAGAACAAAGAGTATTCACATCTTAGAGATAGCAAGGAAATTATGATGAAATTATAAACACTGAATAAAAAACTGACTAGTATAGTAGGGCTTGGTACTATGCACATGTTCAAGTATTCAAAGCAAGAACAAATAAACAAAAATACAGCATTTATCACCACCAAAGTGCTCCCCAACAGACCCACACAAGACAGAGAAAAATGAGCAGGGCAAATTTTCTGCAAAACATCTAGATTAGACAGATACATTCGACTGGCTCCCCAAACGCCTACTTCAGTATGAATTAGAATGCAACAGAACAGCAGGTAAAATAATGAAAAAAAAATATACACAAGCACACTAGATGTTAAAGGGACACTAAAGAAAGGCACTAAATCAGTGTGGTGAACAGTCCTTCAAAATGGCTTTCATTTGTACGCATAAATGTTCATTATAAGCAAAGAAAGCTAAGACCAAACTTCCATTTCTTTTAATTCCATACCCACAGCTCAGCACTGATACATCAGTGCCTCGTCGCACATTTCAGACTATTTTCTCCTATTTTGATCATTTTGGCAATGCAAAAGCTACACTTGCCATTTCAGTATTTAGTTTCTTTAGACTACAACGTCACACTTCTTTATCAATAAAAAATTGAATCGAAGAAAACATTTAAAATTCATGGTGCAGCGAAAAGCTGGTACAGGATCATCAAAGGGGCATTGTGATGTGTACTCCATTGCTTGTTTATTTCTTGGTGTCCATATATCTGCTTATTTTATGAGATTCGTTTATGCTTATAGAAGTGCTATTTATTCAAAGTTTAATATTCCTTTTCAGTATCTCTTTAAGAGATGGTTTAGTGTGTCTATTTCACAAGCATATGATTCATAAAGAAAAGAATGGCAAGACAAACAGATTAATAAACAAGGCACGAGAGCACAGCCATAAGCAAGATACAGGGGAACTCAACAAAACCTCACTCATGCACAGTATGTTGTAGCACAGCAATCGGGGAAATATTTTCTACATTTAAGAGCTTCTAGCACTGCAGCTAAATCAGCTGTCCTTACATTGCTGCAATTTTCTCATATTCTGATAGGTCAAGTTTACCTTGACTTTTCATTCCTTGCAAACATGGAAGCATTTTACAAAAATAGAACCTTTGAAGCCGTGGCATTTCATGTGTGACATAACTTGCGTCAAATGGTACCTCTATGATGATTGCCGATTTAGGTGACCATACATATAAAAAACAGAGCTGCTTCTCAGTGCACAACATAGTGAACTGTACTTGGGAATAATATCCGCTAGGGCCATTCTTATTTAAGATATGTACCCCTTCCTTTTCTATGACATCGTACTTGCCACTCCGTATGACTTCCCTGCAGTCCTGGGTAAATGGGCACTTGATTTCAAGAATTGCACAGTGTGATGCTATAATTCCATCAGGTGTTGCAGACAGACATGGTTTTTCTTTGCACACGTATATTCCACGCCGATCAGCAACAAGTCCAGAATCCTTCTGAAATTGCAGTCGTGCCACTACTTCATGGTTTATTCCATGTTGTGTGGCTGCATTACCATAGAAGTTCGGGCTCGTGATACTTTGCAAAGCTTTCTCAGCTGGAGTTGTTGCCCGCTTTGGTATCCTCCGAACGTTTGAGGCTGTGATTCGTAGTCGCCTGGAGACATGCCACAAATAATTTGCCTGACTTCTTGTTGACGTCTCTAATGCAGCCATACCTGGACCTGACAGTGCTATGTACTTTACGTAAAAGTCGTTGCACAGCATACACCCTTGTGGCAAGCTGTTAATACTGTCGTGAGGGCTGTGCTGGATGGCAGGCGTGGTTTGTTGTCCCTGAAGTGGTCGAAACGGAGCTGTCACAGTCTCATGAAGTAGAGTGCCTTGAGCAGAAGTACATAAAAACATGTAAGCATCACAATATACACTTTACTGCGAATTCTGCATGCTTGCATTATTTTACACAGGTTCTGTGCAAGATGCAGCACAAGTTTTTGCGCAAGATATTTTCAATACACAATGGAAAGGTGCTAGCAGGCCAACTGTATAGATGATGGAGCCCTTGTATAAGATGTTCATTTACCTGAAGCGGCAAGAATATGGCAGTGTGGCATCCACTAGTGCATTTACTTCAACTCAGCTGGTTCAAGACTGCCCATATGTTCTAGAAAAATGCGGCGCAAGATAGACAAGAGAAAAAATAGACATGCACAATGTACTAACTTCGTTTATCATTGCAACTCATGCATGTACTGTATTTGCAAGAACATAACGAGTTCTTTTTTTGAGTATCAGAATGTGCCTCACTATAAATTCGGATTTGTTATATGAATATAACGAGACTTTTATCCCTTTATTTCCACCTGCTCGCCTTATATGGTCTCCGCGCTCGCTGCCACTTCGCCCTGTGCTAGAACAGTGAGCTGGGAGTTGCCACTGTGCATTTCTTGCTTTTTCAGCCAATTTATAACGCTGTTACAGCCGCATCAATTAACAGCGTATTAATCACAACCTTGAGCAAGACTATCGATGCTGCTATGCAGGTGTGTCAAGCCTGCAGTCTTCAAAGTGGCACAGTGCATCACCGCTCAATCCACCAAATGCTTCGCCTTGTTCGTTTGTGTCATAGGCATTTCTGAAGTGCTCTTAGTGCAATAATGTTAGTGGGTGTCATGGAGGATGACGCCATTCTCATCGACAGTCACAAAGAAGTCTGCACTCGTCCTTTCACTTTATTTTGCAAAGGAAGTTCGTACTGAGGATGAATAGAGCCCCGCAGACATCTTCTTTTATGCATCGTTTCCAGCTTTTTTGCAGCTTTACTGCATTATGATTGTATAGATATATTCTTTTCCTGTTAGACCACAACTGTGCCCCCCCCGTTATATTTATGGCTGTATTATTTACGTGTAAATATGGAAATCGAATGAGGATAGTCAAGCCCATTACACAAGCATAGTAATGTATATTCTCATCATGCCCTTAAGGCAGCATCTTGCAGACATACACCAAAGATCTTTTCACCTTCAATAATTTCTATAAACATTTCTTGACCATTGGATTCATCAGAAATAAACAGACTCCCGCGTTCTATGTAAATCAGGATATTTATGTTTTCTGTGTTGTTATAATGCTCTTTAAAACAATGATTTATATAATTACCAAGGTGGTTTCAAACTGAACCACACAATACAATAAAAACTCAAGTTATGCAGCGTACCATTCCAAAGCAACACGCAGGCTACGAGGTGCCCGATAGTGGACAACTGATTATTTCAACCACCTGAATCCCTTTAATATGCGGTTAAGCCATATCTGCACAATATTTTCACCAACAGGACCTGCAAATGTTAAGGTGGTTTTCTTGGTCCCCCAACTACTTGGAAAATGTATGCAAAATCAGGAAGCTAGTAGCTAATAGAAGGCAAGACTGCAACAACACACGTCATGTGCTTTCTGACTTGCAACAAGCATGTTTACCAGATGCCACTTTCGTGTCGTAAACAGTATGCGAAGCAAACAGAGCACTCAGTTGTACGTATTGTTGGGCTAGTCGGTTCATAGTGAACAATTACAGACCAGGAGATTTATCGCCACACAGCGCAAAATGAACATGGGAGGAGTCATGGACCTTGTCTCCTCCCCCGTTCTATTTCCATTTTGTGTTATGTTGCCATAAATCTTATAGTCTAAAATTGTGCGAACAGGGCACTGACTGATCGATGGGCTTGGGGAGCACTCTGACAGCATTAAATAGGGCACAGTGGCTGGTAAGCCTTGCAACAGGTGTGGTTGCATGCATTTGTCGTGCACAGGCATAACGATGCAATGACTGGTTTAATAGTTGAAGCTGTAGACAGCAATAAGTTTAGCCTAGAATGTGTTAAGGCTCCTTTGCTCTTTTCATGAAGGAAAAAACTGCTGTCATTTCTTGCTACGTCTTAGTTTGAACACACCCTGTATGATTTTTTTCGGAACTTGAACCAGTCATCCGGCTTCCAATAAACCATTATTGAAAGTAAGCACTTGTGTGCCTCTTGCCTTGCTTCTTTCCCTGCCAAAATATTTCTGTGCTAAACACTAGAAAAGCAAAACACCTCGAATGCCTGCAGCCATGTTATTCTGAAGTTTTACTAATGACATTACAAGCAAACTTGTATGATGTCTTCTCACTGAACTGCTCAATACATGCAAATGCCAAACATATTTTTCACCTTTAGCATTGACAATCTCTTGGAATGGGCAGTTTCTGTAGAACTCCTGGACGTCGGTATCATCACCAAGTAGTTGTGGCAAACATGGAATTGTCTTTTTGCAGGTTTCATTGTCAATGGTTCTCATCTGTACCTTAAAATTTATGTCTCTCAGAGCGGCTGGTTCAAGGTTCCTTTTTGTTCCACGGTTCCAGGTTGCTGATTTATCAGTGCAACCTTCTCCTGTCAGGCCTTGTGATACCGCCAAATCCAATTTCCAAAGAAGTGCACCGACATGACTGCATACTTTTCCTCTCCCAGCCATGCACGTACATCCACTGGCTTCGACTTCTCCAGTACGCTGGCAGCACACCCATGAATTGTGGTGCATTTTCATTGATTGTGACGCCTGCACTTGACATTTCAGGAGCACAAGTCTCTCATCAATCTCATGAAGGAGCACGTTTCCTACCCATCCACTTTGTAGATAAGTGTAAGATTGCATGCTCCTGAATGAGTTGACTTCTCGCAAATCACATGCCTTGTTTGTGAGCAGGTAGTGAATTATGTGTGGCATCTGTACCTGTGGCCACTTCTTCAAATCATCACACCAGCTGACAATCACACTTGGGTGCTGGTAACACTTGCCATCTGTGAAAAAAAAAACAGAAACAACAACTTTCTTTTTACATTTCTGCGCAGATATGTTGAAATAATGAAATACAGCTGCTATGTAAATAACCTCACATGTGCTAAAATACTTTATTCCAGTCCACTGTCATGCATACATTTCAGAAGTTGCTGGCTTAACACACTAGTAGCAGGACATAAATATGACTCGTTGAGAACTAACACTTTTTCGGCGACCATGGCACAGTGCTGGGTCAGGAAGGATTTAGTCATGACCACTCTGCTAGTGCGCGCCTACAAAATGCTTTCGTTTTACGTAGATTAGTTTTGTAGCTTTAGCAATGACAGTCGCAATGATATCGTTGTCTGGGTGTTAAAAATGAGTCTGGGATTTTTGGTGCCAAAACCAGTGTTCTGTGGCAGTGACAAAAGCACAAATTATCAATACAAATGCTGCGGTTAGTGCTGAAGCATGTATCCACCAAACAGAAAAAAGGGTGCGGGGAAACCATATGGCAGCGAGAAATGACGGCATGCACATACGGCGGTCGATTAATAACATAAATTGCTCAGCAGGCCACTGTTTGTGTTGTCGCACGTTACAAATATGCAAGTGCCGCAACATTTTCAGAATAACCAGCACTCTCGTGGGCAATCAAGTATGGCTGGATTGGTGAAACATAACAGTGCTCGCGTACTGCCAACTCAATGCAGTCTGAAGGAAAGGCGTGTCTGGAAAACTGTCAAACATCTGAGCGCCACTCATGAGCACACCTGCGTAAACCAACGATACTGTTCTCGCTTTTCTCAAATCCACGGTGCTACGTCTACACTGGGCCGATGCCGTCTACGAGGCCGATGGCTTGGCTCAACATGGTGATCGCTGTAGTTACTGACAGACATGTTACATAAGACTTGTGCTTCAGGAACGGTTCCTCGCCCAGTAATGAGTAATATACACTGCATAAAAAGGATGCGGCGGCTCCTTGTCAGGACGCGATTTCCGTAACACAGGTGGGCGCATCGAAGAGGACCAGCGATACGAAGGTCGAACATAAAGATAGCTTTTCAACGGCCTGTATGTTGTACGACATCATATTACTACCTAATCAAAAGCGGGACCGACCAAGAGCCGCGTCTAATCGAGCAGTCGCGCAATGTGTCTACAACATAGTTAATGCTTGTCGAAGCGAACAATAAAACGGCGCACATGCTGTTACTATTGCTTAACGTTTATTCAACTGGTCATTTCCTGCTGAAGTTCGAGAAATACAGGGAAACTTTAGCAACATCGCAATCTACAGTGGAATTCTTAAAAAGAAACGAATAAGCAACTCACCTCCGAGGCTGATTGTAGGCTTCAACACCGGCGCACTTTCTGCTTCACCAGCAGCAGAAACTCCGGCCATATCCAGTTAAATGAATTCAGAACGTCACACAGAATGACTTCCGATGTAGAGCACAGCACGTCATGCGAAATACAGCACACCAGTACGAAAAAAAAACGCTTGCAACTGTAGCCGCTCGTATACCTGCCATGCAAAACAACGCTTTCACCCAAGCCAGTATGGCGCTGCTCATAGGCGGCGCCACTGAGTTCACAATATGGCGGCGCCTACGAAAAAACGGTCTATACAGGACAACTTTCGCGTCGCCCGAACAGCGTCCACTGCCACTAACAAACGGAACACTGTGAGGCCTTGCGAATACGCAGGACTGTCTGGTCCGGCTTCCATGGTGAAGAAGAGCCAATACCGTGTGTTGACGCCGTTCTTCACGGTTTATGCCTTGCCAAAATAAACTTTTTCCTCTTCTTCCTAAGGCACACAAGCAAGACTGCATCTTCCGGGTGATTACCTCTAAGAAAAGTATGTGACAGGGTTCCACTGGGGGATCACCTGCAGAATTCTCTCGGAATCCTTCCTAGAGTTGGATGCTACGTTTCTCATCAGAAGGCCGGCTAAGTCTCGACTTTCCTGGAAGAAGGGAAGCCGCAAGAAATGTGAGGGTTTTTCGTAGACACAAAGCACTTGTATTCTTCGCTATCACTCAGCCAGCTCATGGAAACCGTAAGGGAGAGCATTGGCGCCAACGGTGTCGGGTAATTTCAAAATGCCCGTGGGATGAGCGTTTGTACCTTTCTGAAAATGGTGCCGTTCAACCTCTGCTCCACTCACGTCGCTTTCGGTGACCAACTGACAGCGCAAAAAAAGGGCAATTGCGATTGAGCGGTAAATGCGAGAGAAATGCGTCAGCATGACGTCGCACCTCTTTGTGATCCCGAATCCATGACTTAAACAATGTTCACATTGCAAAGCGCTGTTCACGAGCTCACTCAACGCACGTCCAGCATGTTCAAGGAGCGAAGTGCAACTGACGGCGACCCGGAGCAGACCACCTTCAGGTGCACGACACACACACACACACACACACACACACACACACACACACACACACACACACACACACACACATATATATATATATATATATATATATATATATATATATATATAGTAACCCGCCGGTGCTCAGCGATTTGTTTTCGGCGCGCCTCGACAGGGAGTTTGCCACGACTCTGAACGCCGCGGGAAGCCCTTAGGTCTTCCGTTACGTGGCCGACATCCTGGTTCTCTTCAGCTGCCCTTTTACACACCCCAAAGGACACACACCTTTTACAAGATGTTCATCTCAACCATTTCGTGCCTCCGGCTCACAACCAAGTAACGTAGCAACGAGGAGCTCCGCTTCTTGGATCTCGCGTTATTGTTTCGGCGGCAGCACACCCGCTGGAGCTATCATCCGTGGTCAAAGAAAAGTTTCCTACCATTTTGTTCGGCACAATGGAAGGTCGCAAAAGGAGGGATCGTGGTTGCAGCTCTTAGGAATGCAATAATCTGCTCGTGCCTGCATCAGGTAGAACGCAGCTATGACGCCCAAGTCAAGAGAATGCTACAAGCCAATATTTGTAGAGCCGCCCTTCTTGGAAAACGAAGAGAAGTGCATCAAGACGGTGGAAAAGATGCCTACGGTCCTGCCTCCACATGTGTGTAACGTGTCTCACAGGCTCAGAAGGACAGCAGGCCACGCCAATGTGCGCCTGGTCTTCCCTCCGCCCAACAATTTGAGCAAAATGCGCAGACTTGCAAATTTAGAATGCGTCAAAAGCTTCCTGTTGCATCAAAAAGCATCGGACCAAGTCTGTCACCTGTAACACTAACGTCAACTACGGCATGCTTGGTCGTACATTGGACAAACCGACCGCTGCGGGAACACGCAAATTCTTTAAAAGCAAGGACAGGCAGCAATCTCGCTTTGAATTGCAAAGAATGCAAATGCTTTGCAGAGCTGAGCAATGCAACCATTGTAATAAAGTATGGACACGTGAAATCCTTATTGCATACCAGATAGTGATGAAAGGTGCATCGTGTGTAAGTCAATTAATTTGCTTGATAAAGCCATATAATTTTTAGACGGCTGTCCACATGCGCGGCTTGGCTATGGAAATTGACACGATTTTCCTCGTCATGACGTTGTGATTCCCTTTCCATATTGAGTATTTATATTCCTCGCGCAGCATGAAATAAACCATAGTTTAAAATCAGCGCTTAATCGTTTGAATTATTACTTAACTGTCCCGTCCATCATGCTGTCTAGACCTCGAAATGTCTCAACCAGAGCTGAGTAGTGGTAACTCCGTTGATGAGTTGATTCCGGAATCATTCCGCGTTTTTAAACACGCATAATTAAAGAGGAATGGAATGATGACACCAGTCGGACAGGTGGAGTGGGAGCCAAGGTTGTGGAATGAAGTTAGAATGCAATGGGGGCACATATCGCTTCCTGGTATATCGCATAACGCTTCCTGGTACAGGAAAATGTTGATTTTGAGCGAGACAATCAAACAGGTAAACTTGTAATTCAGACTCACCTAGACTTGACCAATATACTGTATTGGTCCTACCTGTTCTTTCAGTACTTGCCTGTAAGGAACCAGCGCTGGAATTTTGAACTGGCACATGACGCCCTTTGGTGAACATCGCGGTAATGTTTAGTCGTACAAGATGAATAGCCAACGGTTGTACGGCGAGGAACGTGCAAAATTCATTATAAATGAAGCTTGAAGGCCGTCGTTATTCCTGCGTGGTTAACTGCCAAACTACAAAAACCGTAATATAGTCCCATCGTTGTATTATTTTTCGTGAAGACAACGAGCATTAGCGACGGCGATGTATGATTCAGACAGGCGTGATCCCACGCCGTCTCAATTATTTTGAGAGCTTCTCGGACATAATATCTTTGTGCATTATATTTTATTGAAAACAAAAGTCAGAATGAGCGAGTACATGCTTCTAGTACAAAAATATATACAGCCGTCGTAGTTTTCTTTTCGGGAGCGCCAAGGGCAATATTAGTGCCGGCTTCTTAAGTGCCCACTGGGTTTCTAGCAATGAGCGCATTTGACAGTGGCTGGTGACAAAGCAAAGAGGTAGCAAATGACATTGCCCATCAAACAATCTCGGAGCGATCATAAACGGTGAACACTTCGTGTTTTCTGCAGAACCAGCACACTAACGCGGAACCAGCGCGTGGCTACTTGCGAACCATGTCAACGTCGCAAAACACCCCCGCTACTATCTGCTGGTCGCCTTCAGTCAATCGAGTTACCCACGGAGCCATTCTTTCGCGTTGTACCACATCTTCTTGGCCCTTTTCCCACATACACCTTGGGAAACAAATGGCTAGTAGTTGCTACTGATTATGCTACGTGCTACGCAATTACCCGAGCTCTGCCGACCAGGTGTGCAACTGATGTTGCGGACTTCTTATGTGAAGTTATGTTGCTTCACGGGGCACCGAGACAATTGCTCTCTGGCCATGGCCGTTACTTTCTCTCTCAAGTCATTGCCTATATACTGCGCTCCTGTTGGACTCAACACAAACTGACAACTTCTTACCATCCCTAGACCAACGGCCTCACGGAACGCTTACACCGCGCTCTCATAAACACACTCGCTGTGTACGCTTCGCCGGAGAACCCTGATTGAGGCTTTGCTCTTCCCTACATAACTTTTGCGCATAATTCCGCTCGTCATGATGCAGCTGGATTTTCGTCTCTATACCTGTTGTACGAACGATAACCGACACACTTTTCGACACTATGCTCCCACCATCCGCAGCCTCCATTTGCATGGTGTTGGGCTGCTGAGCACGAGGTGGCGGGATCGAATCCCGGCCACGGCGGCCGCATTTCTATGTGTGCGAAATGCGAAAACACCTGTGTGCTTAGATTTAGGTGCACGTTAAAGAACCCCAGGTGGTCACAATTTCCCGAGTCCTCCACTACGGCGTGCCTCATAATCAGAAAGTGGTTTTGGCACGTAAAACCCCAAATATTATTATTAGCCTCCATTTGCGAGTACGCACGTTACACCCTCGCGCGGTCTGACCACGCCCACCAGCTTGCCCGCGCTCGGCTTACGGCGACACAAAGCCACCAGATACGTCGCTGTGATGCTTCGCACCACGAAGCCACTTTGACTTTCTTTCCTGGTGCGCTTGTGCTTCTCTGGTCCCCTTCCAGCAATGTGGGCCTCTGTGAAAAGATCAGAGACCTTTAACGTGTCCGCTACTCCGGCAAACGGGGGCGGTTTGGGCTGATTACCGGATGATCGGGGGTGTAAACGTGAACGGCCGGAGCGGTGCAGCTGCCTGGTGTTGTAGAGCTCAACCAGACAAACACAGAGCTAAAATTGCAGTAACCTACTTTATCCTGCTTCGCTGCTGTCGCATATTTTGGCCAGCGGCGTAATTGAGTTTAACAGTCAAGCCGCTGTCGAAAATTTACACCCCAGCTAAAAAGAATATAGTAATTGCCTCTGTGTTTATGTGGTTGAGCTTTGCACCACCAGCTGGCGCCACCAATCTGGTCGCTCACGTTTACGCCCCAGCTCATTCAGAAAACCGCCCGCACTTGCCCGAATACCGGACGCACTGAAATTCTCCATAAATTTACCGTGTGCTGCTCCAGGTGACACCTGTTACCTAAGTGATTGGCCCTGTCAGTTCCACTTCATCGTCTCTCCTACGGTCCAGTGGTGTCGTGCACGTATCATAGCTCGAGATATACCACAGTGCTTGCTGCGACTCCCTCTAGAGCTCCGGGACGGTGCTTTTGCCGCTAGGGGTAATGCTACCGAACAGTTATGTCATTTCCCAAGAGGAGGCCTATCACGATTGATGTGACGGTCAGGACGACGACGTTATAACCTGACACGGACTGTTCGTTGTTGGAAAGGCTACATGCGTATGCGCTTGTAAATATACCTGTGTAATATATAAGCTCTTTCTGAGAAGAGAATTTGATTTCACTTGTAAAGCCCTTTCGCATTGCCGTCCGGTGACGAATTCGACGCGGCCCTATTGCAATACACGCAGGCGCAGCATAATTGATTGCGATGAAGCAGTCGCTCGCAGCGCATGCAGCTGTCAGCGAAGCAATCAGTCACAGCGTTTGTTTAGGAAAGATGGCTCTTCGCTGCGTTGAATTTAAGTCAACGAAGGTTTGTTACCTCCGTATCCTTCGCTGGTAGGATCTTTCACGGCATTAATTGCAGGATGGGGGCGTCGGGGGCAGTTGGGAGAGTAGCTGCTGTCGCGTTGAGTTCAGAGCTGGTAGAAATTCGCTGCCTTCTTTGTTAGCTCATTTATTGCGAGATAGCGATTGTGAGTTCATCATACATAAGAAACTCGGTTTAGCTGTAATTTTATTTACATTTCGCTCCCCAACACACCGGCTCTCGTTCTGAACACGGTCCTTACGTACTTCGCTCGCATGTGTTCGACTCGCAGAAGATCAATGGTCTTGAGTGTATTTGGCGTGTTCAATCATCATAGCACTTTCTAATTACAGTAGTTCGCAGGAACGAGGGAATTCATGGCGAATTAACTGTAGCAATTAAGGAAGAGTATTACAAATGCCTGTCGGATCCTTCAGAAGCCCGTGGCTCAGACAGGGCATCGACGTGCATGTGCGGTTCACACTTTCAGAGACACAAGGGATACAGTGCAGTTTGCTGCAAACGAGCAATCCCAGGCTCCCTCTGCGTCTCGACGTGCGCAATTTATAGAGCGCCGAAGCCAAGCTCTTAAAAAAAATGAGACGCCTTGTATTTACTCGCGATGGGATTAAATTGAAACGCCATAATGATGTGAATCATCAACCTTGATTTTATATTTCTCTTAATTTGTTTTTTTGGGGGCGACAAACATTGGCGCGAAAATATAATAAGTTATTTATATTCTAAGGTTTTACGCGCCAATACCACAATCTGATAATGAGGCACGCCGTAGTGAGGGATTATGTTCGACCAGCTGGGGCTCCTTAAAGTGCACCTAACGCTCGGCACATGGGCGTTTTTTTTTTTCATTTCACTTCCATCGCAATACGGCCGCCGTGGCCAGGATGTTTTCATTCGGCGACTTCGTGCTTAGCAGCTCAGAGCTCTTGCCGCTAAGCAACCACGGCGGGTATAGCGTGAAAATAAACGAATCGCCTACTTCTGGCTACACTTTTGACTCGAGTTACGGGTCCGTTTCTTGAGCATAACCAGCGGCGACACTGCGCCGTCGTGATCCGTTCAATTGACTCTGCAAGCGTAACCAGCAAGGACCGTTCTGCCTCCCTTTGTTGGCATGCAGCGTTGTACGCACAAACTTCTAAGCATCTGTGTACAGGCCACACCACGGGGCATACAATGGTCGGAGCGGAAGCAACAGTGCACCTGTAGTTACAGATGCTGGCGGTTTTTGCACTTGTACTTCCGTCCAATTTCGTGCAAAATTGGTGCCATACCTACAGCACAGGTGGCTACGACGCTCTTCTCTGCCAGCGTTGTCAGACGCCTATAGTCGGTGACAGCCTATGTTTTAATTGCGAGGTTATATGTAACACTGCAACTTAAACAAAATTTGCGTAGATGTGCTAGCCAATTAGATTTGCTTATTTACCTGACATCAAGTGCTTTAGGGTGTTCGAAATAACTATTTTCTGCGTACGGATCGGTCGTTGTGTCAGTGGTTTCAGGATGAAACCTGAATTTTTAGGCATATCTTATAGGGCGTGCTTGATGTAATTTACTCAGAAGGTGACATTTTAGCTTGAAACAACTGGCTTTTACTTAAACACATTAACGTCAAACAAATACGGCAGATCAATTAGGTTTTGCTGGGTACGAAGTCATTTTGAGATACCGGGTATCGAAGCAGCGGATGGATGCGCATAAATGGCAGCGTACAAAAACATAAACACAAAACTCCCATATAAACATAGGATCAATTCAATTCGGAAGGCCTTGATGTCAAAATGGCAACCAGAATGGCACCATTGTTTAAGCAACAAGCTACATCTTATTAAACCTTTAAATGGCGAGTGGAAGTCATGCAGCCACCAGCAACGCTTCTATGAGGTGCTCGTGTGTCGACTTCGATTTGGACACACACATCTGACGCACAATTTAGCCTCTTACAGTCATACACATCCTAATGCCATGTCCACACATCGACACACAGAGACGGAAGTTTATACACAGCCTCTATAATTTATATATACCATTGCACCCTGCCCCATTGCTGGCAGATGACTCCCTAGTGCCATTTACTAACCTGTTCGATTTTTTAGAGAAAACTGGTCATTTACACCAACTATAATGTAAGGCAGGTTTACTTGCTCTAACGTTGCGTTTCCTTTTGTCTTGTGGCTCACGAAGCGTGGCCTTAGCATTTGTGCAATTGAATCCAATATAACCAACCGATAACTTTTACTACTTGACACTAGACAATTATAACTTATTCAGTTGTGCGCTCCGGCAAGCATTTACAAGATCCACGCTGCACTACTTCTCTTGGACCACCCGCTAACGTTAACGCAGAAATCGCACGCAGTTTTGAAAATAAAGGCACCTTTAGCAGCCATCGCAGGTTCTGCATCTGTCGATTGGCGAAAATTTTTGCGTAATTTCCATAGAGTAGTAGAGGAACGGTATCTTAAGAAGGCCGAGGTTCAAAAAAAGAATGGAATAGCGTCGCCAAGGCAGTTGAACGGCCTTACACCAACGTGTCGAAAAGTCGTCCGTAAACCACGCTTTTGAGGTGTAGCAGTGGTAGCGTCTCCGCCTTGCGTACATTTACTGGGGGTTAGACTCCCAGTGTTAACATTTATGTATTCCTTTCTTTATTTTCAGCGTCAGTAAGAGAAACGTTATAAAAATCCTATTACGCTATAGTCTTTCAAACTAGGCGTGCTGAATGTTAGCGGCAGCTGCGGTTCCGCATGGGGGGCGGCAGCACTTGCTTTCCCTGCTGGCGGTTGCAAAGAAATCTACGAGCGTAATATACAGGTAATCGTAACGTACGTATAGACATTTACATGTTACGAGACTATTACGAGACGAAAATAACACCGCGGACAGCTACTTAATTCGTAGTTTTTACATTCATATACGCTTGAAGCAACGCTATGGATCGGGCCCGAAACATCCGGCTCTATTTCGCTTCATGTAGCCGAAGCCAGCGAACACTGCGCGTCGTGCCGCCGCGTCTCCAGCCGCCGCTCTATCGTTATTTGTCGGGAGAGGTAATTCGCGCCATGAAGATTTATTGTCCGTAATATTGATGGCGTCGGCCCGTCAATGCATCGGATACTACTAAGAAAATCAGTAGTTGATACATCAGTAGAAATCAGAAAATCAGTAGTTGATACATCGCACAGGTAGATGACCTATCTGGAGCGCCTGTTAACAGATCATCACTGAGTACACTCTAAGTTACGTGGATGTGCACTCGAAGGAGTGCACATCCAGGTAACATAGAGGGGAGACATCCTACAGGAAAGATTGAGGCTGTTTCCTGGAGTCTTACGAAAAGATGAGTAAAGATGCGGTACACGCAAAGTATGTTTCCTTGAGTTACCATAAAAGACAAGGAACCATAAATGTCACACAGTGCACAAGAAGGAAGCATACAGGAAACGTAATGGTCATGACCATGTTCATTAGGAATGCTTAAATATTTTGATTACCTTTATTCAGCCTTCTATTTAGACATATCGAAGCGATACCATGTGTTGTCTATTTAAGCAGCTTAATATGCATACGCGCATGCAAACTACAAGTTAACCAGCAGCTGCACAGGTAGCCTCGATTAGTATGCATACTGGAGTGTTATTATACCGTTTGTGGTTATTGAAATAAGCGCTGACAGGGAGATATGTTTTCAGGCTCTCTAATGCATCAACATTTTGTTAATGGTTAAATATTTGCCTTATCTTTATTTCGCTCTCCATTTAGACATTTACAATGATCACCATGTATCATCCTTTTAAATTGAGCTCTACATACATATGCACATGCAAACTATGAGTTAACCAGAGGCATCACGGGAAGCCTCAATGCATATGACAGGACAATATGTTTCCAAGCTTACTCATGCATCAACATGTTGTTCCTTATGGGAATGGTTATGTTCTTTATATTTACTCTACGGTTCCTGGAGGTCGCACGGGGAAACGTGCTTTATGATTCCTACGTGTTCAAATTTGACTACTGCTTTTATTTTTCTTTCATGTGACCAGCCTTCGTGCATGTCATGGTGGCCCTATTGACAAAATCTTCTATCGTGTATTTTATGTAGGCAAGCATAGATGATGAGTTCCCTGTGTTCAGTTTATATTTGTGCAGATTTTGCGAGTATTAAAGCTTTACGTTTGCTTTTATTACAAGGTTACTATTCCCTACATGATGCAGCATACTGATTGAAACTCTGATAGAGCACAAAAATTTATACAGTATTGTTCTAAAATGACCAATCAGCCTTCATAAAGTATTTTAGTATAACCCTTGCAGCACCGCTAGTACCTTCCTCACTGCAGTGTTTCTGTTGTTCCATATATGTTTTCCCCACAAATATAATGTCTAATTTTTGATGAAAGATGTCAGGTTGGATTAGTGCTTGCACTTCTAAAAGACAGTGTTGACTATACGTTGCAAACGAAACTACAAGTAATTTTTTGGCTATCTGCATGCTACTTCAATATGTCATGTCTATTCACAGCAGACCTCTCGATGCGGGGCTTGGAAGAGAGCTCCACAAGGCCCCTGAAAAACAAAACGAACAGCAAACTTTTTCACTTATGCAATAAATTTCATATAGGCAAGAACAGCTTTGCCTCAATGCACAACGCTAAGAAACGTGCAGCTCTCAAAACATCTCGCATAAACCAAATGTAAGGGCAATGTAGACGCCCTGACGGGTCCCTGAAATCGTTCGGACAAATTTTAAATGCGCAGGGCACAGCTGCAGTAAAGCATTCGCATCACAGATTAAGTGAAGCGTCTCATATTAAGAGAGCTAGGGATTAAAAATTACCCTCCTTCCTAGCCAGGCTTTTTTTTTCCTTAACTCGTTCGCCGCGGGATCAGGGCTAAGCTCTGCCTTCAGTGGCTCTGCGTCATCGTGTGATGTCGTGCCGTCTACCTCGAGTTTACTTAGAGCCAGCGTGCGAAGCCTCTACAATCTCTCCGCTAGCCGCCCGGCCGTTGATCCCCAGCGAGAGCTATCCAAGCAGCGGGCGTTGCGAGCTTTCTGTCGCAGTGCTGAGTGTGTTCGGTATTCCGGTAACCACAAGCGAGTTGGGCGTTTTGACGGATGGCCAGACGCATAAACTAAAGCCCTTCCTTATTACTACCACTGTGCTGAAGAAGCTTTAGTGCACACGTACGTGAGGGGCCTGTATGGTCCAGCCGCCTGGTGGCGCAGAGCTTAACCAGCCATACCATACACAGAGGTAATATTGCTGTAACCAAGTGTAAAGCGTTTTTAACATTTAAAGGCTCAACGTGTTCTTGATTACGCTCCTACCGACAATGTACTCCACCAGCAAGGTAGAATACATTTGGTACAGCTATATTAGCTCTGTGTTTGGTCGAGGTCTCTGCCGCCGGGTGACTACACCATGCAGACCGTTCACGTTCGCGCCTCCGCTCATCCCGTAAATCGTCCACTCCACTAGCGCTTGAGTTTTCCGGAATACCGGACACGCTAAGCTGTATTGTGGTTGTAATCCTCCGGCGTGAAGTGACGACCGCAAACGCGTAGATGCTGGCGCCGATCCGATACCGCCAGTACGATGAGCTTCAGTCCCTGCGCCTGTCTGCTACCTTTCAGAGGGACACTTTGTCGCAGCTTGACATATTGCCGATCACTACGTTTGCAGCCCACAACAGAACAAGGGAAAACCATGGTGCTCTCGAAAAGGAAGATCGAGGACCACATTGACCGCGCCCCACGCGTTAGCATGGAGCACGTTGTAACACGAGCACGTCACACTTGACATGTGCTGGAAGTGCTTGAGCGTAGTGAGAAACGGTCGTTTTGTATTCTCTTTCGATATAATTTTTATAGAAATAAATTAACCATCATTCAAACTATTAGGAACATTTGTTCCCCATAAAAGTGGAAAAATTATCAATGAGCCACCTAAGGTAGACAATCGGATAGCTCGCCCTACTCACGTCAGATGGACAACACGAGTCAATAGCGTTGGAGCGGCTGAAAAGTCGGAGAGCGGCGCCGCTGCGATCTATAGCAATGTACACTTTTGAAACCCTATAATAAGTTACAGACACCACCGGAGCGCTTAGATGCGTCACTTAATGTTCAGAAGTATCTACCCTAACGACTCAGTAGGTTTCTACTCGTGCAAAATCGTCAAGATCGTGTCAAACTGCACTTTTGCTATCTGCACTCCAGTCAGGCATGAAACTGCTCAAAAAATATTTGAAACATTATTGCAGGCAGTTGCTTGAAAAGCAGGCAAGTGGCCAATAAACATTCGTGTGTTATCTCATGGCATCAAGGTCCTCGCTATACCATGAGCAACAACTTGCCAGTGTTTACCACGAAAGCTTGTCTATATCACAGGCCCACCATCGCGATTCACTGCTTTCTATGTCATGAGGTGCTGTGGTTAAAAGTTATTGGCCGGCATATTCTGATACCACATTGAAATATGTTGTAATATGCTGTGCATATTTCATTTTTTCTGCGAAGTTATTTTCACTTCGTATTTATTTTTTTGTCAGTTGCCGACTGCAGATGGTGCACACTACTGAACCTTTAGCAAAACAGTTTACTACGTTCAGCATGCCACAAAAGGTGGCAGGTAGACATGCTGT
Source organism: Dermacentor variabilis (assembly GCF_050947875.1). Classification (NCBI taxonomy): domain Eukaryota; kingdom Metazoa; phylum Arthropoda; class Arachnida; order Ixodida; family Ixodidae; genus Dermacentor; species Dermacentor variabilis. The sequence continues at coordinate 149,596,600 of NC_134574.1, forward strand.
GCATGTGCGCCTACAACAAGCTGACCAGTAGTGGTGTCTGCTTCACAAGCATGAAAATGTGTTATTCGTATTGGGAGTTGTTTAGGCGTCATTAAAACTAGACGCACAATAAATAAACTTCACATCACTACATTATTGCTATTTTATGCTTTCAAAACACAATAAATGATGAGTAAATTGTTGTTTCATCTAAGCTAAACGGTTTTGTAATTTATCACGTGCTTAGCGCGGAGCAAAATGAGGGACACCACCTACATTTGTGTTAAGCAATCACCTTCCAAAAGGACAGATCAGCTGTTAGTAGGGGACCGAAATATTTAACTTAATTAGCTTAACATTGAATGGTATCATCTAGTTTGCAGACGGATTCATTAGTGATCTTAGATTTAGTATTACCTTATGACATTTATTCGTATTCGGACCAAGTTCCCTGTCTTGGCATCAGGAGGCTATGCTGTTCAGATCTTGCTGGAGGGCCTCTACATCGTGTTGATCGCGAATTGGGCTATAAACAACGCGTAGACCGCGAGCAGTCTCATTTGTGAGTAAATATTTCAAGTAATATCATGTCTATCCGTTAAAAGGAATAGAGGCTCTAGCACGGAGTCTTGCGGCACTCCCGAAGTGATCTCAACAAAACTAGAATTTATGCCTCCAATCACTACACATTGTACGCTGTTGCTCACGAAGTATTCTATTACCTTCATGACTTTATTGTCCAGATTAAGAATTCTTAGTTTATGTTTCAATAGTTCAACCGAGACGGAGTCAAACGCTTTACGATAGTCAAGAAAAATTGCATCGGTACGCATCCGTTTTACAGCAGTGTCCGCAAGATCATGAAATAGGCCAATATTTTACCTAATGTCCTACCTATAGTATAAAAAAAACGAAAATGAAAAAAAATCATGCGCCATTCCACTGCTGGGAAGATGGATTAATAGCGAAGCTGTTAGTATACTAAATAGAGGTCACACAGAATTTTGATCAAAGGATGCCCAAATTTTATTTTTCTTGAACGGTGACCCCGGTCATCCCGAAGAAAGACACATGCACACACACTTTTATTTTGATTGGTTGTCTTGATTGGCTACCCACGAACACACACACAAATACTTATTCTATATCTGTGTGCACATGAACGCGTACACACATTTTCTCGATCGCTGTGCCTTAGTCGGTGGCCTTAACAAGACCATGTTCATATCATTCGCTTCATTCTATGCTAAAGCTTACACGTCTAATAACATGGATATCCATTTATTGCCATGATTGGTGGTCATCATTACGATAGATACGCACACGCATTCTCCGATGAGCTCTGTTATCTAATGCACAAGCATTTCTAAGCCTACCCAACGAGAAATTTGTCCGTCACGTAAGACAATGAATGGCTCATACCCCTTTAAGCAATTGACCACACCCCCGTAAGCAAGCAAAACAATTTTCTACCTAATAGTCTACTTCTCTTGAAATGGGTCCTATTGATACCTAACCTGAAAATGCATATTCAAGGTATGAGATGTACACGCTTTTCTAAGAATGAAGCCATTTTGCATCACATTCGGGAGCTGAGTTTTACACACGTAGATTTGTTCGCGGACACGAAAAATCTACGGAACCCATGCCAGAAACAGCGTTGTTGTAAAAAACAAAAGAAATAAAGAAAAAACGAATTCCCGGCATCAAGCTTTCTTAACCACTATTGGGAAGTTTGTTCTTGTACACCTCCCTTGTCCGTGATCTCCATACTTTTGTGCCACCGAACTTACGATCGCCTCTCACAAATTTGTATAGCGGGCACGTTAACTTTCCCCCTGCTATCGTTGAACCCAAGGGCTTCAAGGACGCCAGGTGAGCCTAAACCGACCGCTGGGCAGACACCTTCATAGTCTAATAAAACATGTTCCAACGTTTCCGTAGCTTTGCCGCAGCATCCGAGTGCTTCTTCTTCCTTGCGTTACGTGGAAGACGCATTGCGACAGCGGCGCAGCGCGGTTAGCGAACCGAATGTAGCCTCCGAGGCATAAATTCGCGTCTGGAGCGTGCCGTTCGTAAAAACATGGCCTTTGAGATTCAAGTTGTTTTACTCATTGTATGTAGTAGCTGGAAGGAAGGCAGGCATTGAAACACCAGTTGTTGAGTTTAAACTACTTGGGTGTGCCGTCTTGTTTTAAAGCATATGCACGAATTGTAGGTGAACCATTTGCGAAATTTTGCCGGTGAACACGAGCCAGTCAGCACGCAGCCTGCGCAGTTCCGTCTGCTTGAACACAGACGGTAGCAGCGCAGAGTGGCCAGTTAGAAAATGCTTCAATGATTATCCGCACAGCGTCTCCGTATGGCTCCCTTTGTGCAGGTGCATTTCCGAAGTGTTGAGAGCTTGTGTTTACGCCATGAAAATAAAACCCTTTAAAAGCAACAGTATATCTCACGTGTCTCTGTGCACGAAGCGCGCGGCGAAAGATGCAATAAGTCTTCTTCACTTTGCAACGATTTGGATTGGATTGAATAACTTTAACGAAAGGTCCTGCGAGCTACGGGATGCAAGGTCCCATAGAGCGGGCTACTCCCACGTTGGGACCGGGAGTTGTAACTCCCTGGCCGCATCGTGGGCTCGCTGGACGGCCCAGAGCTGCTCCAGCAGGTCTGTGCTGCGTAACGCTTCTTGTAGCCTGGCGGAGTCTTGATCCTTGTTTGCGTGGGTCCGACCCCACGGCTAGAGCAAGTGATGCACGTCTAGTGTGCTATGGCAATTTTCGCAATATGATGTTTTGTATAGGTCAGTCATGTAGTGATGTAGTCTGTTCTGCGTGGGGTACGTGTTTGTTTGAAGCATTCTGAACGTGAGGGCTTGAGGGCTGGTGAGCTTATTGTGAGGTGTGTTGTATATGCAACGAACGCCTCTAGAAAAAGTAGTGGGTAAGAAAGTTCCCGGTCGGCAAGCATGTGATGGCGCCAATGAAGATTCGTATTATGCGATTGTTGGAGCCGAAGGCTCCTTCTGGAGCGCCGTCGGTAGCAAAATGCTAATTGTCGACATCGATGGCGAAAACATCACCTTTAAGCTTTCGCGACGTTGTGGCTGTAGCTTACGTCAAAGCGGCACCACAGCTAACGCGTTCACCCCTATGCCCTACGAGTTTATAAGGCTGTCGGAACGCCACCGGTTGCAACAGCTGATAACTTGTAGACCCGTTAGGCAGTTGTGCCTGGTTTTCGAGTACCAGCGGAAAATGAATGGTCGCCACCTACTCAAACAGTCAGGCGGTCGATAGTTTTAACAGGGCATATGCGACGCCGCGTTTGTTCGCCACACTGTATTTTCAATAATTCTTCCGGCCTTACTTTATAATTCGGTAGCTTTATGACGGGTTTTTAACGTTCTAACCAATTGTGCTTTAAGAACTATGCAGTACCACTCCTTGTTTAAGGAAGAGAAGCATATAATGTAATTTTCTTTCCCGGCCGCGACGGCCGCATTTCTATAGGAACGAAATGCAAAGATACCCGTGTACCGTGCAACAAGCCAGCACGCCATGCTGGTTATATACGATAGTAGTTGACGATCACGCTGGGCGCCAATTTCTATATTCAGGAATGTCATATATCTATTTATGCAGTGCGTGCAAGGCGTGGAATGGCATGCGGACTGCGTGACTGAAAAATACAACAAAAAGCTCATACATATTGATACGACTGCCTTCTCCGAAAATAAACCTTATTTCCTATGAGGCTCGAACGTGCGCCGTCTGTACGAACAGTACTTGAATAGCAACAGCTTCAGCGCTGCATGCCTTGACGCACGCCGTGACAAATGAGATGTTCAGAAATTCCTTGTCTTCTATTAGGCATGTACTTCTTTTTGTTCTGTTTACAGGTGTGAGGATGAACGATCATGTCTGTGATGTTATCAAGCCTGCAAACAGAACACTGATGGATCATCAGTGTCTGGTGATCCATCTGGTGATCAGTGTCTGGTGATCCATCAAGACACCCGCTCTGTAAAAAAATAGCGCCATCGCTACTTTTTTTTTGCTGCAGCCGATGCGAATACGCTCGGCGTGACACGTACGCGAAGTCGGCGATACTGGTAGTCTCTGTACCAGCCATCATGAACCAGCTCAGGCGCCACGTATAATCCATGTGCATTGCGATATTATTCGCAATGCACACGGACGGTCGCGCCGGGGAGTTGCCGGTGATAAAAGTGCGTCAAGGATTGTCCGCACAGTGTCTCCGTATGGCTCCATTTGTGCGGACGTGTTTTTGATGCATTGACAGCTTGTATTTACGCCATGAAAATAAAATTACTTAAAAACAACAAGATATGTTGCGTGCCTCAGTGCACCAATCGAGCGGCGAGGGATCAGAAAAGTTAGTCAAGTGTTAAACGTTTGTAAAACGTTAAGGCGAAAGGCTCATTAATGACCAGCTGTTTCTTCGTCGTATGCTGCTGTGTTGGGCATAATTGCAACAAACACCGCGAAAAAATCTTGTTCCTTCCAATTCTGGCACGTACCCACAAGGGGGGGACTGGTCATGGCTCTCAGTAAAAAAAAGAGAAAGAAAAAAAACGTGTCTTCAAAGAGGACTGGCGACGTTTAGTGAGGACCAGCTGGCTCTTGAAAAACAACGGCGATGGGACTGAGCTATCGAGCGGGCGGGGGTAGCCCGCGCACTTCTTTCTTCCTGTTTCTTCTTTTGCACTGTCTCCACTATTGCATGTGGCACTTCCCCCATTCCTTGAAAAGATAATTGGCTTGATGGTTGTAAGTGGTGTAAGCGAACCAGGAACGTGGTCAAGGCAGATGCTGGCGCAAAGAACACAGTAACAGCCACAGGAAAAACACAAGTACAGCAGAAGTTAAGCGTGACGTGCAGAGTCTAAAGAAACGAAGAGGTAACCGCTTTAGCTGCACATATGAGGGCAAATATAGTAAATTAAGAAAAAATAATCACGAACGCGCAACATATGGTTTCGTGCGTACGACGTGAACGACAGCACGGCTAGGTGGTTGTTTACGCCGTGTTTGAAGCGGACTGTCTGGAACGACTTCGTAGTTCACGTCACTAATGCGGTGCAGCGCTTTGTATGGGCCAAAATGCCGGCTGAACAACTTTTCACTAAGGCCACGGCGGCGAACAGGAATCGCACCCACACTTGGTCGGCGGGGTTGTAGCATACTTGTCTGTGGCGGATGTTATACCGCCGTGCATCTGCGTGCTGCTGCTGACCAATGTGCAGCCGCGCAAGCTGGCCAGCTTTCTCAGCGCGCTGAGCAAATTCTTCCATGTCAGTAGTCAGACGCCCGTCGTCTTTACACTGCAGCATAGCGTCCAGCATTGTCTGAACTTCGCGGCCGTAAAGGAGACGAAATGTTGTAAAGCACGCCGTTTCTTGTACGGCGGTATTATACGCGAATGTCACGTAAAGCAATATATGATCCCATGTTTTGTGCTGCATAGTATAGTTAGTGAGCTTTATAAAAACGAGCACACGAGCGTAGGTAGCTCTTCCGCTCTGCAGTGGGTACATAGAGATCATGTCCGTGATGGTCTTGTTTAAGTGCTCCGTAAGTCCGTTGGACTGTGGGTGGTAAGCAGTGGTCTTTCGATGCTTAGTGCTTCTCAATCAAAAAATTTCGTCCGTGAGCTGTGCTGTGAACGCCGGCCCTTCGTCTGTGATTACAGTGAGCAGGGCACCATGACGCAATACATTGAGGCGCATGAAGAACTGCGCTATGTCAGAAGCCGTGGATCGTGGCAGCGCCTCTTCCTCGGAATAGAGGGATAAATAGTCAGTCGCGACAATCACTCACTTGTTGCCGTCAGTTGACAGAGAAAAAAACCCAAGAATGTCCAAGCCAACTTGGTCGAATGGCTTATGAGGTGGATCTATAGATTTCAATAACCCGGTGGGCATCATGGACGGTGACTTTCGCCGCTGACATTCACGGCAGCCTTTCATGTACTGTTTCACGCTTGCCGAAAGCCCAGGCCAGTAATAGATCTCGCGTACTCTGGCAAGCGTTCGGGAGTAGCCTAAGTGGCCAGGCGTGGGCTCCTCAAGACAAGCGAAAAGAATGTCGCCCGGCAAATCTTTTGGAACGACCAGGAGGTAGGCTCGGTCATTCTAACGGGAGTTTTTCTTGTAAAGCACGTTGTCTCGTAGACAGAAGGACGTCAACACGCGACATAGATGGCGTGGAATCGTTGTTGGCCGGTCCTCTAAGTGGTCAATCACAGGTCGAATTTTACGTCACGCTGCCGTGTCATCATGTCTTATCAATATATATTATTTATATTATTATATATGTCTATGCAATAATGGCACCCTGGAAGCCGTCATTGGCCTCTGACTCTCGACTGACAGATTCGGCGGCTGCACGCTATAGTGCGTCAGCGTCTTCGTGCTTGCGGCCAGACTTGTAAACGAGAGTGACGTCAAATTCCGGTAGCTCCACCTTGCCAGTCGTCCCGAACGATCGCATATGTCTTCGAACCAACATAGAGCATGGTGGTCTGTCACCACTTTGAAAGGATGGCCGTAGAGATGAGAGCAAAGCTTGGTGGTCGCCCACACAACCGCGAGACACTCTTTTTCTGTGGTAAAGTAGTTCGTCACGGCACGGGACATCGCTCAACTAGCATAAGCTGTTGCTCTTTCGTTGTCGTCTTGACGTTAGGCGAGTACTGCGCAAAGACCGATGTTACTGGCGGCACTATGCACCTCGGTGTCAGCGTCGTCGTCAAAATATGCCAGGACGGGTGCTGATAGCATGCGTTGTCGTAGTTCAGCGAAGGCCGCGTTTTGTTCATTCTTCCAGGCAAATGGCGTGTCATCCCTTGTAAGGCGAGTCGGGGTTCCGTAATCTGCGAGAATTTTTCAATTAAACGGGGATAATACGCATACAATCCTAGGAAACGCCACATTGCCTTCTTGTTGGCCGGAGGAGGAAAAGTTGTTACCGCGGCAAGCTTATCGGGACCGGATCGGACTTCTCCGGCGCTTACGACATGTCCGAAAAACCTGAGGTCTTCATAGCCGAAGTGGCACTTTTCTGGTTTAAGCATAACATCAGCCCATCGGATCGCTACTAGCACATTCCGCAGGCGATGAAGACGTTGCTCAAATGTTTCAGAAAATACCAAGTCATCAAGATACACGAGACAAGTCTGCCACTTCAGTCCAGCAAGGACAGTGTTCATTCGCTGGAACGTAGGTAGAGCTGATAAAGGCAGCATTCAAAATTCGTGGATGCCGTCGAGAGTCACAAAGGCAGCTTTCTCGTGATCTCGTTCGTCTACCTCGATGTAGCCAGTACCCGCTTTTCAAATCAAGTAACGGAAAATACTGGGCGCGCCGCTGTCTATCTAACGAATCGTCGATACGTGGCAGTGGGTACTCGTCTGTTGAGCGTCCGGTAGTCGACGCAGAAGCGTAGCGCTTCGTCTTTATTTTTGACAAGAACGACTGGAGACGACCATGAGTTCTTGGAAGATTAGATTAGATACGCGGTAGGACTGCTCGCGTACCGGGCGTGCGTCGTTACATGTGATGATCATGTGCCTCGCGATTGAAATCTGGCGCGCCTTAAACGAACTTGCGAAATATGCCCTGAATTCAAGTAAGGGCTCGCGCAGTGCTGCCTGGTTGTCTTTTGATAGCTATGAGTTAACTTCGATGTTACCCAATGACTTCTAAACCACTCCCACTGCTTCAGAGATAAAATATTCAGCCACGATCTCTATTTCGTTGGCAAACTCAATCGAAGTGCCACGGAATAGGTGTCGAATCTCGTTACTGAAGTTGGTGACAAGCAATTGAGAACGGCCATCACTATGCTGTAGCGCACTTCTAGCAGCACAAACACCTTGCATCAGTAGATGTTATAAGTTAGTTTCTGCGACCACTTCGCCTTCGCGCATTCTCCCGCACATAGCTTCGACGAGGACAGTGGCTCGTGGAGGAAGCGTAACGCTCTCGGTGGAAACACGAAGGGCGTCGTCACGTCGGTTGTCGTCGTACCCGCCGATTGCTCGGTCGCCTGAGAAGGTGACTACACCTCCCCGTAGGTCAGTAACAGTGCCGTATTCTTGCTCAAAGTCAACCCCTACAATAGCGTCACGGGAGCATTCGCGTAGAACAAGGCACCTGGCCACGAATGTCGATCCTCGAATCTGAGCTCTATAGTCATGCAAGCTTCCAGCGGAGTAAAAACCTGGCCACCAGCTATCTGATTCTGTGAGCCATGCGAAGGAGTAATTAATTTCTTCAGAAACATCGCCATCTTTCCGCTTAAGATAGTGAAGTCCACACCGGTATCCACTAAAGCGCTAATCACGTAACCGTCGATCACCACTGGTATGTTGAGCGAAAGGTGGTAATTCCGTTCAGCTGCGGTTGACGTCAGATCGGTGCCCGTCTTTGTTCGCGTCGATTGGTGGTCTTCAGCGCGGCGACCGCCAGCGGCCCCCAAATGTTGCTGTAGTTAGTCTTTCCGGCAGGGACTTGGTGATCGTGCGCTCGAATGTCGCTGGGGTGGTGGTGAAAATCGCCTTGGGGTCGGCGAGCGGGACTGTGATCCGGTAGGTGGTGGCGTGCTCTGTTGAGCCAGATAGTGTTCGATGTCCTGTGGTCGTTGGCCAGGTCGGGGTGGCGGTGATTAGGTCGAAAGGCTCCGAAACCTGAGACGTCGTTATGGGCACTGGCGGCACAAATGATCTGCCTCACCGCTTGTGGAAACACAGAGGACGGCAATCCGGTGTGCGCCAAACATCTGACTTCCGATAGGTCATGCGTAGGTCGTCGGCGTAATGCAGTGACTGCTCCGGCTAAAGCACAACAGGAGGAGCGGCAGGTGGAAACGCTGCGGGCGTGCATCGTCCTGCGATGTATTCTACTGGTTGGGCTGGTGAAAGTACACCGGGATGAGCGGCGTGAACAAACAGCAGCGGTGACGAGGCAGGGAGTCTCTGGGCTTCTGCGTAGGTCGCACGGCGGTGTTCAATGGGTGCAGGCGCAGTGTTAGCAAGAGGAAAACTGAACTGGAGCGCTTGGTGTTCTTTTTATTTTACTACATTTACAATGGAGCTCAGTGTAGCTTGTGACGTGCCGTAAATCTTCTGCATTTCTTCGTGCATAAGGGTGTGGATGAGTTCTTGGAGGTTGTCATTGTTGCTTGCGGTCACCGTGAAAATATCGGAAGTTGATGTTGCGTTTACTTGCCGCTCGTAGAAGTTCGATCGCTGCTGAACGAACTTCATACTTCTCCATACTTACTGGCTCAGATAAAAATTCGGTGAAAGTCTTCGGAGGGCTCCGCACAAGACCATCGAAGAGCTGCTCTTTCACTCTTCACATCAGGTGACTCAACTTCTTGTCCTCGGTCATCCCAGGGTCTTCTTGTCTGAAGAGGCACGTCATGTATTCGAAGAACGCTGTTACACTTTCGTTGGGAAGCTGGATCCGGGCCTGGGTCACTCGTTGTGCTCGTTCGCGGCGATCAGCGCTGGTGTAGGTGTCTATACGTGACGGCGGGACTCGGGCCACGACGTCAATTGCTCCTCACGGTTTTGAAACCACGTACGCGCGCCGTCCTCCAGGCAAAAATAGACATTTCTAAGTTTAGTGGCGTTGTCCCATTCATTCTACTCGGTCACGCGCTCAAAGTCGGTCATCCAGTCTTTGGCTTCTTCGAACATGTCGCGATGGAAGGACTTTGGAACCAGTGTGTTCTTAAGTGTGTACCGGGTCGGACATCGAACTATCCATACCAGTTGAGGTGATTAGAATCGCTGTGTTGTCTTCTAGAGGCAGCCCCTGATCCTGCGGCTGGCCCGATGGACGGGAGTCTCTATTGGCACTGGGTTGGTGGTTCCACTCCCAGGAGGGGTCTGTGGCGCGAGTGAGAAATACCCAGCACCTCCACCAGTTTGCCACGTGTCTTCAAGCAGGACTGGCGATGTTTAATGAGGACAGCTGGCTTCTGAAAAACAACGGCAGTGGCACCCGGGGCCGCTTGCACGAACATTTCTTAACGAAAATAATGAATTTTAGAACGCGTTCTTAAATGTTCTACAGGCAACGCCCAGTCTGCACAAGAACGGGTTCTTAAATTCGTTATTATTTTCATTATTAAATATTCGTACAAGCCGCCCAAGGCTTCTTGTTCTTGTTTTCCAGTGAACTGGCGCAACCAAGTCTGGTGGATCAGCCATGAATCGGGTGGTGAAGGAACTGTTAGCATTTGCCTATAGAAACGGGGCTTTGCACTTGCCTTTTGTTTGTATGTTCTGGCATAAAGATCAAACCACAACGGAGATTATGGAACCTTTTCATATCGATAGGAGGAAAGGTGCGTCAATAGACCGTCTGTCACACTTAGTAAAGAAGAATTGAGATATTAGGAAGAAAGTGTTTCACGGTAGATTGTTCTTAAGTTTGATAGGGAAGTTTTTTTATTGGGTTTATGGTTTTTTTTTGTTTTGACGCGCTGGTTTTATGCACGTAATGACGCACTGATGTTTTCCACATGTGTTTTGACAAGTCATCAGGATGGTTCCTAAGGTGCATGCACAGTCGCTTAGATGTTGACATGTTGGGCTGTTTTGGCCGGTATATACAAATGTGACTTTTCTCAAAATAAACTTCAGCCGCGAGTAAGCGCCAGTGTCGTGTTATTGTTTTCCTTCGTCCTTGTCTGTTTTGCGTTGTTAAGTTCCGAAACATGAATCACCACCAACTCGTCCAAGTTTCTCTTCTAGTACCGAAATGTAAACTGAGACCAGCAGGAGGTGATGAAGAGAATGCGAGTAGTAGCAGCATTCACTCATGTTATAAATAATTGTCAGATGATGTGGAAGTGGACTGAAATGACCGGATACATTTTGCAAATTAAGCAAAAATCTGACATATCCCACACCCTGTGGGAATCGATGTTGTGCGAAGCAGTACGTGTGCGGGGAGCCTACCAAGGTAATGAAACGACCATGAGAGCACCAAGACGTAGGCTGCTTCATGACCTACATGACAAGCATATCATGGCAATCATATCATGACCTATCGTTTACGTTCGCCATACACTCTTGTCATACTATGCCATTTGTGGTACATACCAAGTTAACAAAACGACTATGAGAGCACTAAGATGTACGCGACTGTTTTATGACCTACATAACACACATGTCATGATATTCATGTCTTGACCTAATATTTATGTTCGTAATGCACTCTTGTCATACTATGCCAATTTTGGTGCCTACCAAGTTAACGAAACGGCCATGACAGCACCAAGCTAGAGGCGGCTAGGTAGATAGTGTCACAGTGGCAAATGTTCGCCAAGGAATGCTTCGCATTTAATACACACAACATTAATTATGTACACTGTCCCTTGCTTCGTTCTTCTTGTTGCATTCCTTCTTTGTCTTCAAATTGGATGACAAGCGTTTGGATGATGCCGCTGCTTCATGGAAGATGAGCGCTGGCCGTTGCGTGCTGTAGTACGTTACCTAATTGAATAGTGTCAGTTTGGTAGACCTCGTACCTATATGTGGTTCGTGACGCTGCCTCCTCTCGACGGGAACCATGATCCACTGTTACTAAAATTAATATCCGGTCGATAGTAGTTTTCTTCATTTTTATTTCATACGTACTGCTAGGCTCCATATGGAGGCTATTGTAATACATGGGAAATAGAGAATCAAAATAGGAATGACAAGCTATTATACGCTAGTTATTGTTGCATCTAACAGCAAAACGTAGTTGAGCAGTACAGTAAGAGGGCGTGACCTTCCTTAGCCAGCCCTTAACGAGTAATAAAGAACAACAATAGAGACGCAGAAGATGAACAACAAAAATACATCGAAATTATTTCAAAACAATATGCGGTGCCTATGTAGGCCACCTCTACAATCCCGACGGATACTGATATACATATTTTTCAAGCATAAGAAGAAAATTGTCAGGTGAGGAAATTATAATATCTCTGTGCAATGAACTCCAATCTCTGACAGCCTGTGGAAAGACTGAATACCCGAATGTGTTAGTGTGGACCGTATAATAATTTAAATGTATAGGATCTTTAGTTCTAGTGTTTCGCTGTTCATAAAAAGACACAAATGTATGACTGTTTAGTTTGTAGTCCCCATTAAGGAGGTGAAATAGGAATTTCAGGCGCAAGAATGCAGCATGTTTCCAAATAGTGAGCGACAAGTTTTGTTAAGCTCTGTTGGGCAATCATTACAGTTGCACTCACTATAATTGAGTCTTATGGCTTTTGCCTGTATTGCTTATAGGCATTTCACGCGCTGTTTGGTATGAGGGAACCAAGAAGGTTTAAAAGAATTACTGGAGTATAGGTGACGTCTTAGAAGTGAAGCCGGACCACCGCCATCTTACCATTGGCACGAAAAAACGTTAACGAATACTGGGAAATACCCGAACCGTTTTGATTCTACCCCGTGCTATTTAAGGTGGTTCATTTTGCCGTACAGATATCATTCGCCATCATTCTTTATGTCACTGGTTTTAGAAAGAAGCCCAAAAGTCTTGTCTAATGAGACACATTATAATAACAATACGCCGCCAAATGTAGCATTTTAGCTAGCGACAAGGAGCGTTCATTTTTGAATTAGCCTACTATTTGCAATAAGTGACCAAGGGTGAGCGCTGAATAAATTTCAGCTGTCGCAGCTCTCTTTGAGAGTAGAAGTGTAGGCAAATGCGGGCTTCGTTTGTGCTTGGAAGAAACAGCGGGGGCTGCCTCTCCAGCAATTTCTTTTATACCTGCTTAAGTGTAACCAAGAGGCATTGACATTATTCTAGTACAGCGCCAAATAATGACCTGTAGGCTTGCATCTTAGTGTCAGGTAAGGCAGATTTCATAGCGCGTTTAATCGAAGTGCTGAAAATGCCTCAAAAGAGATGTGTGACACATGTTTGTCCCATTTCAAATCAGATGTTAGAATAATGCCCACGTGTGTATAATTATCCACAACCTTTGATTTCTGCTGTTTGAGCGTGTAGGTGAATTCTAGTGGGTCATCTTTTTTATGCTTACTCTCCTAAAACAGTCTCGTATAAATGAATGTTCATTTGCCGCGCTTCACACCAATTTTCTATTCGCAAAAGTTCGTAATTTAGTGTTACTTTATCACTATGATCAATTAACATAACACTTATTAACATGCTCATTGCTTAGTAACCTTATACTTACGCTGGGCGTGAATTGCTATAGTCAATAATGCCATTAATGTACTTAAGCGGGGCGCGCAAAGCGTGGCAACGCGTTTGGACAACTCGACTGAAAAATACAGCACCAAGTACATTCATATTGGTTCGACTATCTTCGTCAAAAATGAACTCGAGGCTCGCATTGAACGCGCCAAATCCGTACAAACAGTCCTCAAATGCAACAGCTTCAGCGCTGCATGCCTTAACGGACGTCGCGACAAATGACATAGCCACTCTTCGGAAGTTCGCATAAAGGACAAGGAAACAGTCGTCACACAAGGCACAAGACGGAAACACACAGGAAACATAATGGTCATGATCATTTCCACAAAGAATGCTTAAATATTTCGATTACTTTTATTTCGCCTTCTACTTAGGCGTTTGGAATGATTAATGTGTATCGTCTATGTAGGCAGCTTTGCATACTACGCACGTGCAAACTACGAGTTCAACAGACGCTGCACAGATAGCCTCGAATAATATGCATACCGGAGTGTCATTACCTTCTTTGGAGTTGAACTAAGCGCTGGCAGGACAATGTATTTTCAAGCTATCTCACGCATCATGTTTTTTAAAGCATGCATATTTTGATTACTTCTATTTTGCCTTCCATTTAGACAATTTGAATAATTACCTTGCCTCGCTTATTTAAGAAGCTCTACATGGCTATACGAACATGCAAGCTACGACTTTGCCAGAAGCTGCACAGGTACTTTCGGTAAGTATGCGTGCACACAGGCACACTGTCTTTTCTTTCATTGAGAAGGATGTGCTTCGTTGATTTTCGTTTGCTGAGCAAGAACGTCGTCTTACACTTTATAGCATCGCGAAGAAAGTGTGCTTTGCTTACATTAATCAGGTTGTACGAATTCGCCTGTTCAGCTGTTGAGAGTTAAACTATACGTTGAAATCGTCGAACCGGCGCTGCGTTGCCCAGCACGTGCAAGTGCCTGTTTCTTGTTTTTTTCAGAGAGGTCAGCGGCGCAATATATATGCCAATGTTCGCGCTTGAACTCATTTGGTCCCGTCGTCATGTCACGGTATCTGCGCGAGAGACTTGCAGTAGGTTTGGATGCGTAAACGCGAGGCCCCGTGGACACACTCCCCCGTGCTTTGTTCAGACGACTCTGCCGTGTAGCCAGGACGGCGTTCAGTCTCCATCAGCTGACTGCGCTGTGCGCGAGACCTACTGAGCAGCTGCGTGTATACAACACCGTGGTACATGGAGTGCAAGGAGCGATGCGGACCGTAAGCGGCAAGCAAGAAAAAAGCACGCGCCAACCCACTGCTGTGAAAGGGGATTACCAGTGAAGCTGTTTAGCACACGACGTAGACGTGACACAGAATTTAGATTAAAGGTATTAGCAAATTTCATTTCTGGTGAGTGGTGACTGCGGTCGTCCCGGAGACACACACACACACACACACACGCTTTTATTTGAAACACAGAATTTAGATGAAAGGTATGAGCAAATTTCATTTCTGTTGAGTGGTGACGGCGGTTGTCCCGGAGACACACACACACACACTTTTATTTGATACACAGAATTTAGATGAAAGGTATGAGAAAATTTCATTTCTGTTGAGTGGTGACGGCGGCCGTCCCGGTGACACACACACACACACACACACACACACTTTTATTTGATCGGCGACACGCATACACACACTTATTGAAGAGCAGAGGTACATGAACGCGCACACACATTCTTTATTGATGGCTGTGTCTTACTGTAAGAAAGGGACGTTGTTTTAACAAGAATATGTCCGTCATATTTGGCTGCCAAACTTTTCCTGCTTGGCAGCCAAATTTGGCAGCCAACAGGCTGTAAACAGCCTGTTGTAAATTTCACAGCAATATTACTGTGAAATCCACAGGCCCTGCACTGTAAAAATATACAAACTTTTTACAGCGAATTACCGTAAAATTTACGTCGCACTATAAAATCAACGTGATCATGTCATTTTTATTTCCGTAATTGTGCAGTACAATTTACAAGTGGCAGTTAAAAATACATAATAAATGATTTCGTGCTCATTTTATACATTTAACGACACAAAGCTCGCCATTTGCCATAGGTCACAGTTGATAGCTTCACAGGCTGCTATGCTTTTAATTCAGGAGATGATACAGTACAAGGGAGACGAGAGGGAAGATGACGAAATGTTTTATTCTGCCAGTGTTCATTGAAAGAAAATGACCAATACTTGCTGATACTCCTCCTGGTGAAAGACGATAGTGGTGTTAAATTACGCTAGTGAGCTCTGTTGACATGTCCCCAACTAAAATGCACAGAAAGACCGTTCTCATCACTGCAAGGCTAACAACAGAAATTCTGTGTCCCCTGTCCCACTTCGCACTGTAACACAAGGTTCAAAAATTTAATCGTCGTGTGAATGAACATTATTGAAGCTTATTTTCGGACAAATTCAAGAGTTGAGCAGGCTTTGTCAGTGAAGCAAATGTGCACGCAAAATTAGCTCACAAAGAGAATCAAGAAGGCCCCATCAAAATCTGATACTGCTCGCCCGGCACGACGATCAGTGAAGACCATGTATTCCTCTGGAGAATAAATATCATCTCCTGGCAAGTGCAAAAAATGAAAGACGTCTTCAACAACAGTAGACGCTCATTAATTCCCAATTTCTTATTTCCAATTTTCCAATAACTTATATCAACAATGACAGTGTAGTCAAAGCTTCAGTCATACAGATATTAACGAGCCTGCAACTTTGAAACTACATTACCTATGCTACGAGTAATGTCAACTACCTACTACCGTGTCCGGACAGATAGACTGCGTCTCACGTCTCCAAGCCAAGGCGATGTCAACTGGCTGCTACCATCTCCGGAAAAATAGACTGTGTCTCATATCACCAAGCCAAGGCACATGCACAACAGTCAGTCTTGTCATATATTTACTTCCCCTGCTATACGGATCCAATGAGCAGCACTACCTCAATATTTCTAAACTTCAAAAATCTAATCCTCATGTGAATGAACTGAATTGAAGCCTATCTTTGGACAAATTCAAGGGCTGAGCGGACTTTGTCAGCGAAGCAAATGTGCAGGAAAAAATTGCTCCCAAGGAGCATCGAGAAGGTCCCATCGAAATCTGATGACGCTGCCATGGCATGGCGATTAATGAAGACCATGTATTCCTCTAGAGTCTAAACGTCGTGTTCTTCAAAGTACAAAAATTAAAAGACGTCTTCAACTACAGTGGAGGCTCATTATTTCCCAATTTGTTATTTCAATTTTCCAGTAACTTAAATCAATCATGACAGTATGGTCAAAGCTTCATATTCATACAGATATTAACGAGCATGCAACTTAGAAACTAAATTTTCTACGAGTAATATCAACTGCCTCCTACCATGTCCGGACAAGTAGACTGCATCTCACATCTCCAAGCCAAGTCACATGCACAGCTATCAGTCTTATCATAAACGCGCTCAAACCACCAAAGTTTAGCATGCTATTACATTTAGGATAGCCATTTAGCGATCATCGTTTATAATGTGTTACTAGACAGAGAGCCGACGCTGGTCCTATATGAGGCGATGTAGTGGTTGTAAGTGTAGCAAAGATCCAGAGCAAAACTGCTCTCAGAGCTCCTGGGTGTATGTGCTTATAACACAAACATATAAATGAGACGGCCACAAATTTTTCCACACTTTTTGTGTAAAAAGGAGAAATTAACTAGCACAAAACAAATAACTGAGGTTGTACATGCATGCCGGTGCGTCCCTTCGATACTTACTAAGCGAATGGCACCGCAAAGAAGCGCATGTTAACAACTCTGTTGAGTAAAAGTAACAGGAATGCCAGGAATACTTCTGCAACACTCGCTCGTGTCGCCAAAATGAAGTGCATAGCCAACGAGCGTTTCCAACTGAAACGCACACATTCTGCACGCAAACATCACGGGTGCCTTTCCCGTACGTAAACTAAGTCCACCGACTATAGTCGGTGGACTTGGTTGGCGCTATTAATCTTTTGATCTTTTGATCGTCATGGTGGTGACGATGCGCTTGTGGTTGCTATGGTATTCACTGGTCGGATCGGGCACAACCTTAGAAAGATTCTTTGCCAGAGTGAGACTTACACACGACCGGTGGTGAGTGGTTGGAGTGCCACAATTTGTGTAGCACTCCAAGCCAAAGCATTCGAGCACAAATTGTGGAAACCACTTCCTTTCCGGCTTCTAGAGATCGATGTTAAAGTTGCCAACCACGATGATGGAGGAGGTGTCATCATCCCTGACCCAAGCAAAGTGTGACGACCTGAATCGTTCGATGCGGCATTTGGTTGCACCTGGCGATATATACAAAGTGTATGTACCCCGATCCCGTCAGTCGTCGGCACGGCACACACATCGGCAGATTTGGTGATACTTTCCTGCAGTGCTTTGGGAAGGCTGTAGGGTCGCGCACCCAAATTGTCTGTCTAGAAAGTACTTTTTGAATTTAGCCTACGTTCCTTTTAGGTTGAGCACTTGTAGCCGCGTAGCACCTACGTCTTTGTGATTCGTTCTCCACCTCACGACGTTGGGCGTCTTGCCTGACTTGTCGTGTGCGCTTAGTGTTTCTTGCACGCTCTTTATCGGTGGTGGTTGTCGCCCGGCGCCGCCGATAACATTGCCGTCTTTGCTGCCGTCGTCGCTCTTCGTAGGCGCGCTGCTCCTCGGGATTGCACATTATACGTGGCCTTGCCATGACGACGAAAGAAGCGACGCGAAATTCAAAATGGAAAACAGCAGAGCTTGTTCTTGCGGCTTTACATATATATGCATGCGCGATGAGACGGGCCATCGGTCCAAACTAGACAGGCCACGAATGATGGTGCAACCGCTCCGTGAGATCGGAAGGAAATGAGGTGCGCATGAGGTTAGAACGATGGCAAAGGGAGGACAGCGTGAGCGTAGGCATGACCGACGTGGATCGCATAGCGGTAAATGATTGATAAACATTTGTTACCGCTTTTTGCATAATTTTTGCATACCGTTGCAGCAAAAAAGGACGGAACGGAGAGTATTAATCACGGTGCGCGTAAATTCGGAGTCCATGTCACTGTGCGGACTGCAGGGGAGGAGGTTACCTTGAGAGACTGTTTTCCCGTGCAATCGACTATGCTCTCACATCCGAGAAACGTAACACGGCGACCACGACTAAGTGGCAAAGGAACCGAACCAGAGTCTGCAATCAATCACTTCAGTGTAGCTTGCGCAATAACCTAGGCTATCGAGCAAGAAGAGCAATCCTTAACGAGACTAGGACTTAAGTATCAGAATGAAAAAGCTTGCATTCAAAAATGCAGCTGCTCTGCTCTGTAAGCAGTCAAAGTCAAAATCATTAAGGGAAGTCAAATGCTACGTAGCACTTGGTGCAAAGGTTAATGCAAGACACCTTCCGATGCCGTATCATGTATTTCAAGAAAGGAATTGCACATGCAACGTACACTAGAAAATACTGCTACAGATATGCTATGTTACTTGACAGTCACTGGTATTAAGTATCAGCAAAGAATCGGTTGACCTTTACGCTTGCTTGAGGAAGAACAATGATCTCTAACAAGAATGGGCTATTAAAAAGCATGCATTCACAGAAAAAAAATTATACTTGGTACAAATGAAATTCGACGAGGCCAGGAAACTGATTACGGAAGAACAACCTGAAAGAACTCTTTTGGCCAAAGTCGTCCGTCCTTCTTGAAAAGTTGCAGGTGCATCTCAACACGAATAATTTCTTTTGTTGAGGTACTTGGATGACTAGCCAATATCCATGGTGGTGTAATGATGGCTGAGCCTCTTTTCAGTCTTGACACAGTCCTCCGTAGACTTTGTATCTCAGCCCAATAGTTCTGGATCCGCTTCTCTGTTCGTGGTGTAAAAGCCTTGCGAATTCGGCTTCAGCACCTTCCTTTTCGTGTAGACGGGGGCTACTGTGGCCAGGGCTAAGATGTGCTTGGTGAAGACTTTGTTGGAGCAGAACAGTGACACATGAGATACAGCTCAAATTAGCCAAACTGACCTAGTGTTTTCTGTTATGTTTGAACCAATTAAGCTGAACCGTAAATACGATCAAGCATTCAAATTATCTGCTACAAACCAATGACGTGTATTTCAAGACCGGCAAGCCATATATCAACCATATTTATTTCTGAACCCGATGTTGTTTAACTTGTCGTAGCAGCAAAAGTCCCCGCAATGGCCTTGTTATAGCAGGTAGTAGCTTCTCTTCAGCGTGTGCAGTGTATTGCTTTACAGTGATGCCGTAGTCTTTAATGCAGCTCTGGAAGAGAAATTTTGACTGCATCAGATATAGAAAAACAGAATTTTGCAATATGAAATGCGAAAAGCTGTGACATATATATTGTAATGGTTTGTGACTGTAGAACCTATGCAAATGTGCGATGTCTGCCTGACTATAATGCGTGTCAACAGCTTAAGTATTATTAGAACCACAAACGAGAACATCTTGCGCTAATTTAAACACCAGAAGAGATCCAACTGCTGGTAACAAAAGCAAGTGCATGAAATACATGAATCATTCTTTTCCTGCATGAACGTGATGCACCGCTTCACTACTCCAAAGATAAATGCCTTAAGGTAAACCAAACTGAACCGCAAGAACATTTGAAACCAACAAGTACGAAGCATGGTCGAATTACCGGGTGTGCAACTGTTTAATACATTAAATTCAGTACTTTCACTTCCGTTTACCAAAGGGTTTTTTGGTTCTGTGGACGGAAGTTGCCGGCAGGCTCGAAAAAAATTTACATTGATAAGGCTACTCAGTCGTTCATGGCGACTGCTGCGATATGAAAAATGTGACGTGCGATCCGATATAGCTCTCTCTGTTGTGATTGTGTCTATAACGACGGCCTCGCAACTAAATGTTTATTTTGGAAACAGCAACAGAGGGCCCTATATGATCATATGGAATGCAGGATCTAATTCATCAGGCTATCTCCACCTGCAAGTTAACGAGACGAATATTACAGAACAATTCAAGCGGCGATGTTACACGACTCACCGGTATTGCTGTCCTCATTCGGAGCAGAATCCGGCTCCCGTCTCGATGCCGACTTGTTCCGCATGGTTACAATCAAAACCTAACTTTTGAGCTTGTGTCTCTGCTCACAAACACGTCACTTCAACCTAAGGTAAATAACGCGATATAACGAAGCGTCATAAACTGCTTTAGCACAAAATAAGCATGAACCAATGAATCCGTGCCTGCCGTGCACGCAGATATACCGGTAAATATTTCAGTCCATGCCAGAGGTCACGTGGGTGTCCGATGATGCTGAGCATTGTTTAGCGTTTATAATGAGAAAAAACACCAGAGTAAGTACTCAATAGTACAATATATAATTAGGAATAATAATTTTGTGCTATTTGCCATGTAATAAACTTTTCGATAAGTGTGTGAGAAAGTTCTCAAGTTAAAATTGCGCTTACTACGGCGCCTCTAACGGGAGATATTGCGCTAACGAGGGCAACTATTAAACTCATGCACTATGCTTGTTTTATCAGCAGCGCCACGCGGTCGGTTTTTTTAGGCTTTTGTGGCTATTTATAGAATTTGAAGAATGTGCGGTGCCGGGGGAACACCCTCTGAGGAGCTTCAGCCCAAGGCTAAACTTTGCTTTCACTTTCAGTTCACTGCGCTTTGGGCGAAACTGCCCAATATTTATCATTATTTTTAGAAATAATTATTGAATTAATTAAATAAAAGAGGGTTTCTTCGTAAACCCGAATAAATGCTTCGCTTAAGCCGAATATTTCAGCTCACGGCGTCCGCATTTCTTTTCGATTACATTTCTCACAGAATGTCCCACTACAATATTTGTCTCGCATGTTCGAAAACATGAAATATTATCTCGTGTGTTAAGGTAAGCATTGCATTTGTTTGAGGTCTATTAGACATGTCAGTAAGCAATTTCTTTTCATATATTTCTTTCAGCCATGAACTCGCTTACTGCTATCTTACTGCTCGGCTTTGCCACTTTTGCGAGTGCAGTGCGTAAGTAAATGTTCAATTTTATGTCTTTAGTGCTCTGATGTGGATTCTTAACGCTAAGGAAAGGTTATGCAACGCCATGCAGATGTACTTTTACTGCGACAACAGATAAAATGCTCGAAATATAGTTTGGCTTGTCCATCCAGTCCGATCATTCCGTTACGCTGAAGACCTCGTCATTGGCGGCACATAACAATTTTTATCGGTCCTCAGACCACCTGTTCATCCCCAGCTTCACCATTCCTACAGGACGAAGTAGGAGAAGGCATATCTACAACGGTCCCCACTGAGATTTCAATCCACTCTAATAGAGTAATGCACTTTTGTTGGTCGGTCGCGGTAACCACTGCTTTATCGCTCAACAGTGCTCTCATATTGGTGACACCTATGCACGAATTTCGGAGGCCACAGAGAGTGAGAGCAACGAGAGAAGGCAGGGAGGTTAATCAGACGAATTTCCGGTTTGCTGCCCTGCGCGGAGAAGAGGTAATGAGAGATTAAAAGAAATAAGAAGGCCAGAGGATAGAAAGCTCGCTAGCAAAGGGTGTCCATCTGTAAGCGTATTTTCAGGACCACGGATTTGAGAAAAGTCCTTAAAGCACGCGTAGCTTTCTGGGTTCATGATGGATGAGGGCAAGCATCCAAGATATTTGCCTCAGTAAAGGGTCGACCGCCCAATTGCGTGCGTGCGTTTTGAAGAGACTGACGTTCGAAGTCAAAGCGGGCACAGTGGCTGAGCAAGCACTCGATAGTCTCCTCACTGTTAGAGTGGTCGAATATAGAGGAGTCGGCCATACCATTGAGGAAAGAGTACGAATTTGTGAATGCTTACGCCCAGTCGTAGGCAGCACCGCGGTGTAATCTTACCGTGGGAGAGGCTTGATGCTAACTGGTGCTACAATTATATATCCAGCCTGCACAAACGGCGGCTGAAATACTTCGAAGTCATTCAAACCCCCGGCTCGATGTCGCGACCAATTCGTTGAAGTTCCTTGTTCTTGATAGCAATATGAGCATATTGTGTGCTTTATTCTGGGCTGATCTGGTAGCTTCATCAGCAAGGTAGCTGCCGAAGACGCCGCAATGACCAGACAGCTACAGAAAAATAATCTCATGTCCGTTTCGGACCGTGCAATTGCATATCTATATTATTCTTGAAGTCAACTTTTCTTGGTTGTCATGCCGCACCGCTGCCTGCAGGCTTCAAACGCCTGCTTTAGAATCCCTGAGCACTCCAAATTTACATGGTTGTTCATGTTCAATATATTCAATAGCGACGTGAAAGGCAGGCAGGTTGACTAGAAGGAGCACTAGGAGGAGGAAATAAAGAGAGAAGGCAGGGATGTTAACCAGAAATGCGTCTGGTTGGCTACCATACCCTGGGGGACGGGTAAAAGGCAATAGAAAGATAAGATAGAGAGACGGTGGGGAGGGGAAGAAAGCCGCGGTGAGCTCGAGCACGCACGTTTAGGGCCTGAGCGAGTCAAAGGCGTTCGCATGGAAGTCTGGCCAGAACAAGCAAATCTGTAGTGGACGAGGATGACATTATCTGCATCACACAGAAGTTGTTCTTGACAAGGTGGCGTTCTGTTGACGTGAAATTCTTCGTTGTTGTGCTCGTGAAAACCTCGTCGGCGCCACAACAAAAGCGTACATGACAATCATGATCATCGGCCTCAACCTTGCACATACCCACAAAAAGGTATGCGCCGAGAATCAGGCGGTTGGTGGAAAACAACGAAGAAAGCCTCGATGGGCATCATTGCCAACAAGCACATAGCAGTGATAACGCCACGTAGTTTGCGCAGTAGCTCATAGGATTTACAGCTGCAGCTCTGAAATGATTGATTGATTGCTCTGATTTACAGCTCTGAAGTGTGCTAGGTGGCACTGCATCTGTTCGCTCCTGACATTAGCTACAGTAGAACCTTAACACAGCAACTTCCTATTCTCGGCGGCTTAAAAATTGATTGATAAAAGCAATTTAAAATGTGGTCTAAGAAAACGTATTATTTAAAGGTAATCCCAAAGTGTTAGGCTGTTGAAACGTTACCACTGTAGTGCTTGGACGTTCTCCTACTGATTAGTGGTAACACAAGACTCTTTTATGCAAATTCTCGAAACTTGTATGCACTGCGACACAAACCGCAATGCAGCCTCGCCATAATAACAAATAAAATAAAATACACGTAATGCAGTAAGAGTCTCGAAATCAATTATATCCGAATAGTAAAATGTTAAAACACCTTAAAAAACAGTGTACATAACTCTTCGGCCATACGGCTGGGAGGAAATGTCCAATAGGGCTGTAGAAACAAATTAAAGAAATATAGCTTATTAGACACGGATAGTGTGAAACTGCTAACTAAAGTCAGTCCATGTATGTAAATGTAACTCCGCAACCTTCCCTACCATGTCATAGAGAAGAAGTAAGTATACCGCAAGAACATGGACTTATTTAGCTAATCCAAAAGGTTCTTGCTCGACTATCGTGGAATGTATAATTATCGTTTAAATGTTCTGTATCATTTACAATTTTCAATTTTCACACTAAATTAATTCACACACTTAACCATATATCTACCCACACAAAAACACCCTATAGAAGGACTGGATTCTTGTCCAGTTGCCTGTGTCGGGTGAGCAGTTATTTAAGGAACAAGCAGGCACAGAAACATAACATGGTTGTCTCCACAGTGGGATAATTCTGCTGTGGCAGTGATTTTAGTGCAGACCTGAAGGAAATAATCGCTGAAGTGTGCTGTTTCTTCCTGATTACTTCCATGTTTTTTGTATAATACAAATATCTTAATATTTGTATTGCCCGTCCTGCTTATGTGAGTTTCGTATGTAGTATCTAATAAATAAATAAATAAATAAATTGCCTGTCGGAGGAGAATTGCAGTCATCATAGATGGAATTTATGTTCTTGAACAGCAAAAAAAAAAGAAAAAAATATTCTTGGGAGTGCAGAATTGAAACCTCGTTCGTCAAGCAAGTCAAAAATGTATTTTTTTCCTCTGCCATCGCCGAATTTCCTATCTGGATCTATCCGGATGAGCTAACCAGAAAAAGCATCGTCTTCGGAGCACTGCATCACAGCGCAGTACTCAGTTGCTATAGCTTTAGAGCAAATAGGTTTAGTATATTGTGGCGACCGTTTCAGCATTTTGCACGCTTTAAGGCAGGATGCAACTGCCAATTAAGCGGATGACAACGAAAATAAGAAAAACGCATGAACTCGGGGCTCAAGTTGCTCCGCTGACGGTGAATACATTGACGTCTGCCTTAAGTGACACACCTTATCATGTTCACTATTCGAGTGACACTCATAATAAAAGTCGCACTTTCGCCCGAAAGCCGAATCATCGATTGCGATGGTAAATTAGTAGACAGCTATACGAATTAAGGATAGCAGTCTTATCGGCCGTGTAAACTTGTAAACATTTGCTTACAAATTAAATTAGGCATGGCGTCACGCGCGTACATGCAGACGGGAGCACATCTCACTCGTTGACCACGCACACTCGCTGTCAGAACGCTGGAGTGAGAAAGCGCGGCTGCAGGAGCGAGCGAATTGACCTTCGTGTTGCCTCTCGCTTCAACGCGAAATTAGCGGCTAGAACATAACGCACACGAAGCTATCAGCACTCGGCAAACTCTGTCCCCATCGCAGATCGCTGTCAAGATAGGGTCCGCGCGACCGGGCGTGGCAGCGCCATACGCCGCCACCGCCGAAGTAGAACGCCCCTCCTATCCCATCCCCCCCCCCAGCGGTACTGTGCGCGCGGCGGAAGATGGCGCGCTTCCCACGCGCTTTCCTCCCATGTACGCATTTGACTGAGTGACAATCGTCGGCTCGCCCTCGCACGCTTTCACTTGCACACACACAGCATATGGCGCGCGGCGACTATCTTATCGCCCTTGGACTTTACACGTAACATCACGGCGACGGCATAAATGCGCCTGCAGTGTCCATATAATTGCTGTCGCAATAACCTGCAGATCCAGCACACTGTGGGAATCGGTGTGTGTCAAGTTTGTGTCAGCCAGCAAGGTAAAATGACACATTATAGCAAGCGATAAGGTGCAGATGATCAGTGACAAGTGCGTCTATCATTCACCATGGTGGATCGTGTAGAGGAACATAACTGATTGAGCTACTTTGTGTGGAAACATCAAGCTCAATGGCTTCGCGCAATGGTATTCCCACAATTCCTCGTCTTAGTCGGTAAGCGATTCACAGGAAAAGGAAAGACCATCGCACCGAAAGCGAACAAGGCAAGTGAGCATGGCTTTCCGTTCAACTTCCTCGATGAGAGCTGATTTTTCGAAGTCCTTCTCTTCTTCTTGCTCGTCGTATCAATCTCTTCTTCCTACGAACAGACGCCAGGCTGATTGGAAGTGGATTTGCGCGGTGGTGAATGCTTGCTGCGTTTGTGAGCTGGTTTGTATGGGCGTGGTTTGGGGTGTAGAAGATGCTCCCTTGCGGTCTCATGGGCCATATCGTTACCGGGTATGCCAGCGTGGCCGGGTACCCAATGGAGTTGGACTTGGATTTCTTGTTGTAAGATGACTCCAGCTTGAGCATGTGACTGTTTCCTGCGAATTTGAGTATATTTTAATTAACTACATGCTTTGGTGATGCTGCGCTCCTTCGCTTAATTCCCAGGCTATGGCTCTCAGAGTTCCGCCTCTTTGACGGTGCATCGACAATAAATGTATCTGCCTTTCTGGGTTCGCATGTTTCCGCAATGCTACGCAGTGGTAGAAGGACCGTCTCTACTTTGAGCAGTGTCAGTGTGTGCGCGGGCTCTATTATTGTCCACAAGGCGGTGTTCCATATGCATCAGGTGTGTTGGAGTACTTTTATTTGGCTAGTTTGAAGGTCTCATTGAAAAATATTTGGATACAGGAAACTATATGGTAAATATTAGTACAAAAGGAGGTCCGAGACATTAAACTGCCGAGGAGACCTCCTGGGATAAGTACAAAAAATAATAAAATACAGACAGACAGTGGTGTTGCAGATCAGTGAAACAGTATTAGCAAAGATAAACAACGAGAATACATAATTTCATTACAACATCCCCCATTATACACAGAAATATATATAAACGTAAATAAGTACTATACGGTGATACATAATGTAAAGTGTAAAAAGCGAAGTATGGTTCGTTGTCAATAAAGGTAATTTATTACTAACAGGTCGTTGACAACAAGTGAATTTTCAATGCTTTGTGAAATGAGTGTTCTGAATGGACGCACTTGATGTTCATGGGCAATGAATTCCAAAACATTATTCCCGCTGTCTGCTTGCCGTAATTTGTGCGTACATTAGGTAATGACATATTATTTTGTTCCGAGAATCTTGTATTATTACAGTTGAGTAGTTTGGGGGCAGAAATATTATTAATGACAGTACCTTGATTTAGGATGCGATAAATTAAA
Source organism: Dermacentor variabilis (assembly GCF_050947875.1). NCBI lineage: Eukaryota > Metazoa > Arthropoda > Arachnida > Ixodida > Ixodidae > Dermacentor > Dermacentor variabilis. Next base: position 149,623,316 of record NC_134574.1, read on the forward strand.
AGACCAAGTTTTAGCTGCAACGAGTAAATGAGCGGAAGGATATTTAGCTTCTGGTAAAGTGTAAGGGCAGATGCCAGGTGAGGACTAAATGTGATCAGCCGTACTGCTTGGTTTTGCAAGTGATGAAGGCATGACATGGGTGTTTCATACGTGTTTCCCCATGAAGTGACACAATCTATCAAGTGACTATGTGTGAATGCGTAATACAGGGACCGTAAAAAGTGCGGCTGAAAGTAATGTCGAGATTTGATTAATACATGTAAACCAAAACCAATTTTTTTAAAGGGATATGGTATGTTTGTTAAATTTCAGATGCGAATCAAGAGCGACGCGCCTAGAAATGGGGTCTTATCAGATGGATAAATTGTGTGGTTACCTATATTAGGACTCGGAACTAAAGAGGTTTGCTTATGATGAGTATGAAAAATCGTGAAGCATATTTTTGTAACGTTTATTTGCAGCGCATTCTCAAGACACCAAAACGCGATTTTCCTGTCTTTGTTTAGTTATGTTGTTAAGTTATTAAGGTCTTTATCTCCACCAAATATAGTTGTATCATCAGCGTGAAGTATGCATTCTGAATTGTTAAGGCAAATAGGCAAGTCATTAATATACAAAAGAAAAAGAAGAGGGCCTAAAATGGATCCTTGCGGAACAGCTTGATTAGTAGTTATTGGCTGCGATGTGGCATCGACGAATTGGACAACCTGGGTACGGTGAAGTAAATAACTCTGTAAAAGGGTTAGAGCAGGCAAAATGATACCCAATGCTTCTAACTTAGAAAAAAGTATTGTGCGGTTAATTGTATCAAATGGCTTAGTAAAATCAATAAATAACGCCGCGGCCCAGCAACCGTGGTCAATGAAGTTTTTTGTGTGGTCAGTGAATTCTATTAGAGCAAGTTCCGTGAAAAAATTAGGGCAGAAACCAAATTAATGCGGTAACAAGCATGGGCGCAGCGTTGCGTTGTTCATCCCGCTTACTTATGACGTGACTCCCTTAATAAAGTGCAACCACTCTTTGCATGTTTTTTAGCATGGTTATTAATCACTGAATCAATCAATTTTTTTACTATTAGACATTATTACAATTGCAAAGGAAATGTAATACAGGATTAGGTTCCTAAGTAAAAACTGTCAGGGGGACCTCCTGTTATATTAGTATAAAAATATAGAATATGCAATTAGCAACGAAGGTAAGAACAGCGGGAAAATACAGTCAATCTATTAGAAGTAAATAAAGAAACATCTGGTAATCAAAGATTACACAGAAATGAGCAAGAATAATTCTATATTGAGATACACATGAAATTACGAACATTACAGTAATTGAATAGGAGTATCATGATTATGTAGCAAAAGTGGGCAATCCAACAAAGCTAATTTACAAACGGGTAATAATCTATGAACATAAAATGAGAAAAACAATAAAACAGGGCTGCACAGTAATGAATGTATACACAAACGCATACATACATACATACATACATGCATGCATGCATGCATGCATGCATGCATGCATACATACATACATACATACATACATACATACATACATACATACATACATACATACATACATACATACATACATACATACATACATACATACATACATACATACATACATACATACATACATACATACATACATACATACATACAAACATACATACATACATACATACATACATACATACATACATACAATACATGAGACTGGTGTGCCACAAGGGGGCGTGCTTAGTTGCACGCTCTTCATTGTGAAAATGAATTCCCTTCAGAAAGTCATTCCATCCTCAATGTTTTATTCAATATATGTAGATGATGTGCGACTAGGATTTAAGTCTTGTAATCTTGCAGTCCGCGAGCGCCAAGTCCAACTCGGACTGAACAAGGTCTCAAAATGGGCAAATCAAAATGGCTTCAAGCTAAACCCCCTAAAAAGCTCCTGTGTACTTTTTTATAGAAAGAGAGGCTCGATACAAGATCCTGATATTATGCTGCATGGACAACACATACCACTCAACACTGAACATAAATTTTTAGGCATAAACCTTGACTCAAAACTAACCTTCATTCCTGATATCAAGTATCTGAAAGCTAAATGCCTTAAAACAATGAACATCCTGAAAATACTGTCTAGCACAACATGGAGAAGCGACAGGAAATGCCTCATGAACCTCTAAAGGTGTCTTCTACGATGCGGTTAGACTACGGTGCCGTAGTGTATCACTCTGCTCCGCCCAATGCTCTAATAATGCTGGACCCTGTGCATCATCTTGGCATCCGCCTCGCCACCCGTGCCTTTAGGATGAGTCCAATTCAAAGCCTCTATGTCGAATCGAATGAATGGTCGCTCGATCTGCAGCGGTCATATTCTACTTTTAATTATTTTCTGAAAGTACATGCTAAAAAAACCATCCTTGTTATCCCACCATAAACGATATGACCTCTGCAACACTCTTTCATAACAAACCTACAGCCAGAGAGCCATTCTCGGTCCGTGTGAGAAAGTTGAGCGAGGAGATGGATGTTCCTATTCATGAAAATCCTCTAATGGTCTCTGCCAAGCCGTTTCCGCCGTGGTTGTGGCGAATCTTTGACTGTGACACGTCATTTGTGGAGTAACGAAGCACGCTCCGGAGGCGCACATTCATATGCAGTTTCTGGAATTACAATTTAAGTACCCTTGTCCAGAGTATTACACAGATGCATCTAAATAACATGCTGGCGTGTCATATGCAGCCATCGGACCATTCTTTTCCGAGTCCGATGTTCTGCACCCTCAAACAAGCATCTTTACAGCAGAGGCGTATTCACTGTCGTCGGCTGCAAAACACATCAAACAGTTAGAACTACATAAGGCGGTCATATAAACTGACTCATTAAGCGTTGTGAAAACATTGATGTCATGCGTCAGCCACATAAATCCAGTAATTGCAGATCTTTTCACTCTCCTCTGTACTATTTATGCCTCTGGCCAACATGCAACGATATGCTGGGTGCCTGGACACAGAGATATTGAAGGTAACGGCCTGGCAGGCCGAATTGCTACCTCCTTAGACACAAAAGCTTGCAACATGTCCGTAGCCGTTCCGGTCTCAGACCTAAAGCCATACTTACGGAAAAAAACTGAGAACCTACTGGCAGCATAAGTGGGATGCTGAAATCCTTAATAAACTCCATATAGTTAAGCCACATTTAGGATACTGGCCATCAATGACCAAGTCCAGACGAAGTGATGTTCTATTCTGTCGTATCAGAATATGACACACTTACGGGACACATAGCTTTTTATTGACTGGCGGTGAACGCCCAATGTTTAGTAGATGTGGGGAGACACTCAGTGTGCAGCATGCCTTCCTAGAATGCCGCGAAATACAAGTCGAGAGGAAAAGGCACTTCCCCTTAGCATATAGTCAGTGTATACCACTTCACCTGGCACTGTTTCTAGGCAGAGAACCGCTATTTGACATGAAATCTACCTTAGCCTTTTTAAATGACGGTGACACGCTCCATGTTTTCTGTCCAAGAAATTCGTAACACGGCCTCTTGCGAGAGGCCATGGTTGCGATGTCAACCTTTGGTATAGCACATGCCTCCGGGCTCTTGTGCCCAAGGTATCCGCTGAGGCTGTTGTGCTACTCGTCAACAACAGTCACCTGTCGATTTATATTCATGTAACGCTATAACACCATCGTTGTACATCCCATACTTATACCATACCCTACTTCAGTCATTCTCATATTTTTATTCCTTATGTATTTTAAGCAATTTGTAGCTCTCAGTTTTAGCCCTCTCTACAGCCACGTCACATCTGTTAGTCGATTCAGTGCTCATCACCACTGCCTTGGCGCTCTTTGGCCACACTTGGCACTTGCGCCAATAAACACTACGTACCATCATGCATGCATGCATACATACATCCATACATACATACATACATACATACATACATACATACATACATACATACATACATACATACATACATACATACATACATACATACATACATACATACATACATACATACATACATACATACATACATACATATATACATACATACATACATACATACACACGTACATATATACGTACATACATACACATATCATCATCATCCGATCATCATCATCAGCCTTATTATATGCACTGCAGGACGAAGGCCTCCCCTGCGATCTCCAATTACCCCTGTCCTGCGCCAACCCACCGACACTAGTACCCGCAAATTTCCTAATTTCGTCGCACCACCTCGTCTTCTGCCGTCCTCTACTGTGCTTCCATTCTCTCGGTACCCATTCTGTCACCCTATTGGTCCAACGGTTATCTAATCTGTGCATTACATGACCTGTCCAGTGCCATTTCTTTCTCTTGATGTCTATTAGAATATCGTCTATACCCGTTTGCTCTCTGATCCAAACCGCTCTCTTTCTGTCTCTTAAAGTTATGCCTAGGATTCTTCGTTCCATTGCTCTTTTCGTGGTCCTTAACTTGTTCTCAAGCTTCTTTGTTAGTCTCCAAGTATATCCAAGTATATCCAAGTATATATGCCATATATCAGCACCGGTAAAATGAACTGATTGCATACTTTCCTCTTCAATGGTAACGTTAAACTCCCAGTCAGGAGCTCACGGTGTCTGCCGTATGTGATCCAACCCGTTTTTATTCTTCTGTGGGTTTCCTTCTCATACTCAGGGTTCCCTGTGATTAGATGTCCCAGGTAAGCTTACTCCTTCACAGACTCTAGAGGCTGACTTGTGATCCTGAACTCTCGTTCGGTTCCCGGGGTATTTATCATTATCTTTGTCTTCTGCATATCAATCTTCAACCCCACCCTTACACTCTCCCGGTTAAGGTACTCAATCATTTGTTCTAACTGGTCCGCAGTGCTGCTGATTGCAACAATGTCATCGGGGAACTGAAGGTTGCTGAGGTATTCACCGTCGATCCTTACTCCTAAACCTTCCCAGTTTAATAGCTTGAATATGTCTTCTAAGCACGCAGTGAATAGCATGGAGAGGTTGTGTCTCTGTGATGGAAACGAACTTGCTGTTCCCGTTGACCCAGGATCCTTTTAATAAAGACGCGGCAGACGGGTCCTTTTTACATGCAACACAAACTTTATACAGAGACGCTAACACGATACAGACGATTTACATACACGCGGACTAGAATTCGGAAGTCTTTTGTACTTCTATATAAGGATGTGCCTAGCATTCATGCATCACGACTCGCCAGTATGCGTGGTCGTTGCGGTGACCATGACGGTTGTTATTGCGTAGTGCGTCGCTGCGTAGTCCGACACTTGAAGACAGTTGGTGTGGTGCTTGCGACGGCCACGTCTTACGCCTTTATCATCACGCCGCACCTTGTCGCGACCTTGAAGCAGGGGAAAAGCAGTCCCGCAGAACACCAGGCAACTGCTGTCGCTGGTATGTAACGCTTGGCCTATGACGCCTCGGCCGCTGGAACGTCGGGCTCGGTCGGCAGGCAGGTAGCTCAGGCGTCCCGTTCCCCAGCAAGAAGTACTGCATCACGCCGGTGGTACGCAGGAGATCCCAGCAACGAGCGGGATCTCCTACCAGGTCCGCACGGTAGCGGGACACCCGGTCGCCGGTAATCGAGCCTTGAACCGTGGTTCTGCGACCTGCCGTTCGAGACTTCCGCTCGTTCTCACGCTCTGCGCGCTCTGCACGCCGCTTTCTTGTTGGTGGCACGCGGTCTTCTTCCGCAATCACCGTCACAAATTCTCTTTTCGTTGTTGCCCCAACACACTCATCCTTCGAAGCTGGTCTTGTCACCGCCACACACCACTATCCAAATCATCACAGCCTCGTTGCCTGACCCCTTTCTTTATAGGTATATTCCTACTTTTCTTGTGTAGAATTAAGGTCGCTCTGGAATCTCTGTAGATATTTTCCAGGGTATTTACGTATTTACGTATTTACGTTTCCAGGGTCTGTACTCCTTGATTGCGCCATGACTCTATGACTGCTAGTATGTCTACTGAATCAAATGCTTCTTCGTAATCTATGAAAGCCATATAGCGAGGCTTATTATACTCTGCGAATTTCTCGATAACCTGAATAATGACATGGATGTGATCCATTGTAGAGTATCCTTTCCTGAAGCCGGCTTGTTGCCTTGGTTGACTAAACTCCAGTGTTGCCCTCAATCTATTGGAGATTATTTTGGTAAATATTTTATAGAACACTGGGAGCAAGCTAATGGGCCTATAATTTTTCAATTCTTTAACTTCGTTCTTCTTGTGGTTTAGTATAAGTTTGCATTCTTCCAGTTTTCTGGGGCCCTTGCAGTCGATAGACAGTTCGTATAGAGAGCCACCAGTTTTCCTAGCATTATGCCTCCGCCATCTTTGATTAAATCGACTGTTATTCCATCCTCACCTGCCGCTTTTCCCTGTTTCATGCCTTGCAAGGCCCTTCTGACCTCATCTCTAGTTATAGGAGGAGATTCTGTATCCTGTTCATTATTGTTTTGAATAGAGTACTCCTGAGTCTTCTGGGTAATGTACAGGTCAGTATGGAATTCTTCCGCTGCTTTTATTGTACCTTCGAGATTGCTGATGATATTACCCTACTTATCTTTCAGTGCATCCATCTTGGTTTGCCCTATGCCAAGTTTCCTTCTCACTGCGTCCGTTTTTTACGGCTTCTTCAGTTTTTCTCGCGTTATAATGTCGAATATCACTTATTTTCACGTTGTTGATCAGTTTTGACAGTTCCGCGAATTCTATCTCATCTCTTCAGTTGGACACTTTCGTTCTTTGTCGTTTCTTTATTAGGTCCTTTGTTATTTGAGATCTTGCCTACTAGTTTCCTTGGTGCCCTGCCTCCCACTTCAATTGCTGCCTCTGAGGCCAGCCTCGTTGCAGTTTCATTCATTACCTCTATGTCATCGTCATCATCTCTCTGTGTTAAGGCCGCATATTTGTTTCCAAGTACCAGCCTAAATCTGTCTGCTTTTAGACTTACTGACTCTAAGTTCACCTGTTTCTTCTTGACCAATTTTACTGCTTCTCTCTTCAAATTGAGGTGAATCCTAGCCCTGTATCACTAACTTATGATCACTGCACTTTACCCTACCTACCACTTCTGCATCCTGCACTATGCTGGGATTGGAATACATCATGTAACCGCACAAAAACAAGGGACAAAGAAGGAACACACAAGACAGGCGCGGAACTTCAACTAAGATTTTCTCCGGGAAATCCCATATTTATACAAGTGTCATAATCACACGTGTTAATCATCAGACAGCCATCACTCGACGTTGGCATGCGGGCCTGAGTGCCACAAATTTGCTTGTAAATATTTGAACTCTTTATCGCTCAATGACACTGAAGAACTGCTTACGCAGCTGCCAGATTGCATTTTTATACAGTAAGCTTCATAGATTTCTCGGCTCAGTTGTGACGCAAAATCTTCGAGACTTTAGTGGCTACCCGCTTTATCATTCTTGAGACTTGTTGAGACTTGTTGACTTGCCAATCCTTCCACTCCTGCGCGGTGCTCCTGCAGTCTGACGTTTAGGCACCGTCCCGTCTGCCCTATGTAGCTATTAGGGCATTAGTAGCATTAGTAACATTATGTAGCTATTAGGGCTAACAGTTATGCACATATTACTCACATGTACGGAGACTGAAACACACAGACGAACACTTCTGCACAAATTATATCAACTACACATACCTTTACACCCTGCTCTAACTTTAGGTGATCACCCACTGGTACCATTATGTCACGTTCGTAAATTTCTAGATGACACTGGCTTTTTACATAAAATATAGATTAACAAAGCCTTTTCCTTCATAAACTGGATTTTAAAACACCTCGTGTTTGGCGCAGCATAGCCTCAGCCGCTTTTGCGCCATTAAACCCCATTTAACTAACTAACTGTTTGCATGTGCGCGCGTGACACTGTGCTTGTTAATTTAGTTAGTAATAGGTGAATGTTTACAACGGTTGATGCAGCTAATAAAACTACTAGCTTTACTGCGCATAGCTGTAACAATTAATGAATGCTTCGGCATTCGAGTGAACCTTGGGCTTTTTACGCGACCTTTCCATCTCCCTGCCAACAGCCCCGCGCGTAGCCGTGACAGTCGCCGGTATCTGGCCTGTACACAACTCCTCAAGGAATCGGGACACGTTCACGACGGGAACGTAGTTGTGTGCCGATAGCGTCGAAGTGTCAGGCCGCTGCATTCTACGAATACGATAAACGCGCCACCTGAGGCCGCTGCGCTCATCGTTCGTTAATCATTTCCTGGCGTTCTTTTAAACCATTATTCATCTGACACTAGATATCACTAAGCCATATTTAGAATAAATCGGGGCGAACGTGCAACTTAGCAGGAGGCTCTCATGGTGCTTGTGTTAGAGGCACACTATATACGGGCACTTCATTCCACAATATATATATATATATATATATATATATATATATATATATATATATATATATATATATATATATATATATATATATATATATATATATACAATAACGTTGCTTTTATTTTCTCAAGATAGGCCTTTATTGTGTGATTTGTGCCGTTTTAATTTGTCGTGGCTTCCATGGGGGCGAAATGCGAAATTACCCGTGTACTTAGATTAAGGTGCCCAGGTGGATTAAGAACCCCAGGTGGTCGAAATTTCCGGAGTCCTCCACTACGCCGGGCCTCCTAATCAGAAAGTGGTTTTGTCACGCAAAGCCCCATAATTAATTTGTCGTAACTTCTCTGAGCACAAGACAACTTATTGGCGTGACAATATACTACCGCCTCACCATTGCGACAAAATGTAAGCACGCCACTCCTGCAGGACTTATATTTTAACACAGTGCAGCTAGAGCTGTCAGAGACACGCCAGTGTAGGCATGACTGCTCATTTACTGGCCACAAAATCTTACCAAGAGGCCTTGTATCACGTGTATCACTTCCTGATTTGCAATTCGCACATTCCGTGGTGGAACGCACAGCAATTTGCATCGTCACCAGGCGTTGTTTAAAGAATTACCTCGAAAATGACAGATTCATTCGTCGCTTCAGTCATTGAGGATTGTGTTTTTCAAAAATAGTAAGTACAACTTGTGAAAGCTGCTAGAATATGTGGAATAGTTCATTACATGTAGTATGCAGTCAGGTACAATTACACAAATAAGTTCCTCGGAGGACAGCTTCATCATTGGTGGCTGTTTTTGTCTCCACCAACAGCAGACGCAGCTTCATCGGTGGCACAGACAGTGTCGGTGCTTTACTTAGGCAATCTTCATTTCGTTTCTATTTAGGTGAAAACGCACACGACGAGAAAATATGCTACAAACATCAGAATAATCCTTAACGTCCTCCTTGACAGCCAAACCATTTTCATGCATGTATAACCGGTTTTTACACGTTGCAAAAAATTTGATATAATGCATCAGAGCATAAATACTGCATACACGTAATTTCCGTTCTACAAAAGTAGTAGGAAAATACTGCTGTAGAACCAAGCTATGATCATGAGGACATCCATGCAACCCTTCTGAGAGCATGTTTATTCCTGTTAAAGAGTATTGTTGCTGTCTCAATATACATACTAGGATGGAAAACATTTCGAGTGACACAGGCAATCTTCACACAGTTCTCAATAACGAGGCGCTTCTTGCACCGTTCTTTGTGACCTGAGTTTAGTTGCATTGGTTGCAAACAGGGTGCCTCACTTTGTCTAGCATAGCGTTATGAACGAAGCGCCTACTTGACATTGTTGCCTTTTTGTGGGAAGCCAGTGTTCTCAGCTTTTGCTGCTCAGAAAGAAAACCGTAAGAACAGTCACGCACATAAAAAGGTGTCAAGGCAAAAAAAGAAAAAAAATAAAAGAAAAAGAAACACGTGAGTGATAGATTAGCTATGCGCCTTCCATCAGAAAGTACCACAAATATAAACGCGCGGAGGATTGGAAATCATTTCGAGCGATTCAATGCTGAAAAGATCGAATTTTCAAATAAAAAGCCTAAGCTGAACAACTTTTCCTGGCTAACCAACTGTATCCAACTTTTTCGTCGCTTCCTCTCCCGAGTCTGCGTATCCTATATCCCTAAAGGTTTGTCTGCTGCGCATTGTTGTAATCACGCATCCTGCAGTTTTCTCGTTCGAACTTTAACCTAAGCTCACGTGCAAAAAAAAAAAGAAAAGAAAGAGCGAGACGCTGCCTACAGTAATACGCACTGATAAATTTAGACAACGCCGTGGCTGGCTATGCTGTTCACGTTGTTCAAAACATAATCTGAGGATATGCAAATCTTCAATAGCAGAATAATACATGCTAAAGAAGCATCGGATTTAGTGGTAGTCACGAAAGCTACGTTAAGGGGGCATGAGAAGGAGCTGAGCTTCTGTGAATTTGGTTTACATATCTTCATTAGATTCGTATGTTTGATAATATCTGAAACTTTTAGCTGATGTCCATGTCAGCTACATGCGAGTCGCTGAAACTCACTCTTGGACATTTGTGCTCGTAATCTCTCCCCAGTTACAGAATATCATATTTCCGATGGCAATTTTTGTTCCAGTCACCGATGAAAATATAAGTCGTTGTCAAAATGGAGGACTTGGGCGTATCTGTCCACCTAATGAAGTAAGGGGCTCTCTCTTTGTTCCGGGACAAAGTGAACCTTACGAAAAGTGCTGTGAGTATTTTCTTTCATTCAAAAATTTTTATTCTTTTTTGACACGTGGCCACGGCGATATGGTAAAATTATCAGAAATAAAAAAAATTATCTATGAACGTCATGATGCACAAATTGACGTGACTGACATTTTGATTATTATGCAAATTGTCGGATCGTTTTTCTGCATTACAAGTATATTATACACGTAATTACATATGAGTTAGCATTTCTAGCGCTAAAGGCGCATAGTATACATGACGATAAAGAATTGGGCTCACTCTGATTTTACTGCTAGCTTTGTGGCGTTAGATTCGAAACACAGTAAGAGATCATTCTACATTTGCAGGTTTGATTTCATAAAGGTTGCATAAACTCCCCGACATTTTCAAAAAAAATTCGTATGCCCCGCACCACACACAGTACTAAGCTCAGCTCAGTTTCTTTTAGTACGACAGGCTTATGTGACAGTATTTGATCGCATGTCTGTGTAACTCCAGTGTTCCCTACTTCGTTTAATTTCCATTACCATCTTCCCATTCTCCGACGTTGGAAAATGGTAGGCGCTTTTTTCAATATATTTCTGGGTGCGGGTCTTTCGCGAATGAGGCTCCTAGATACTTATTGATGCTTTGAATTACGCTATGACTGCTGTACGAAATAATGAAATCACTGGTGGCCGACTATGAACACACACACACTGTGGCCGACTGGCTTTTCGGGCACTGACACGGATTATTCGGCCGCGAAGATGCCCGACTGATCGGGCATTTCAACAAAGCGAATTGTGAGGTAAAATTAATTTCGCCAGCCCAGCTGAAAAGTTTGCCGAGTTGTGACCAGTGTACTGCTTCATCAAAAAATAAGCTTACTTGAAATTTTGTGATGGTCGAGGCTTCCGTCGTGCTACGCTTTCACCCATCGCTCAGCCCGATGTGAGTCGTGGGTCGTTCCTAGATGCTGATACCGCACTCGTTGCCTTGATTTGGACAAGCGGCTTTAATCTGATGTTTATAGTACCATTAATGCTGCTGTGCTGTGCGGTGATAGTGTATTGAAAATGACAGGTTGTGATTGTGTATCTCTGCTCTATTTATTCCCCTCTGTCTACTTTCCTGTTGCTTTACCTTCCCTCTCTCCCCAGCGTAGGGTAGCAACCCGGATCTCCCCCTCTGGTTAACCTCCTTGCCTTTTCCCTTCTTCTCTCTCTCTCTCTCAGATTCTTATCAAAGTCAGCTTACGCTGTGCTGCGCAAAATTAGTTTGGAGCTCTATTGGCTTTATGCCACAGGCTAGCTTACTCCTATCTCTCCGGTTTGTGCACATACAAACTGGCTAAGCGCTCGCGGTAGTTGCCATGCACGCGCGCGTCAGTCCAGCTCGTGCACGAGATTTCACGACTGATCACTGATGTGGTTTAGCGGTACTAACATTTTAAGGGCGAACTTCCTGTAACGGCTTAACGCTGGCCACACCCGTCATCTAGGCCTAATCAGCACCGCTTCGTTGAGTCGGCGACCAAAATTGTGGTTTGAGTGCGACTCTGAGATACGAGGGTCATATAACCCTATTGTTGGCAGGAAAACTAGTGCAACGTAGTTGCGGCTTGTGGAAATTAACCAGCAAGTAGGTGCGCGCGTCACGCGTAAGCTTCTCTCCCAAATTTCCACACAACAAAGTGGGGATGCAGGCATTGAACGAGTACTGGCCTTACGCGAGAAAATACGGTGTGCTAATTTTTCTCAATATTGGAGTATGCAAGGTGCACGATTTATTTGAGCACACGGATGAGTATTCTCATTCTATTGTTCTAGGCGCTTACCTACGTCTTCGCCGACCAGTCTGTAACGTGATTGTCAGGTTAGTAGCATCAAATCAGACACAGGACACAAGAGCTCATATGCAATTGTAACCCATGACGAAGAGAAATAAGCGCAGCCGGTGGTAATACGGTTGTTTCCTCAATAAGCTGAAGCCATCGTGAGTGAGAACCCTGAACGCTGAAACCTGACAAAACCAATTAATTGCGTTACAGCGCTATAACCACGACGGTGACCATGCTGGGCAGATGTTAGAACATCATTGGAGTTAAGGAATTCGATTATATATTTGCGAATAATGTCTCTAACATCTTGCATGACTGGGATTTGAGAGACATCGGCCTGCAGCTAAATTGAGATGACATGAAAGACATAAAAAATAACTTCTCCCTAGTGGCACTCTGCCTTCAAAAACGAACTAGGGGGCCAAGAACAGTCAAATTCTTAAAGGTTTTACCGTTGTCCGAAAGGACCGCGATCACTCTACCCGTTTGTCAGGAGGAGTCGTCATAGTCGTTCAAGCCGGTACTGCCACCCGATATGTTCAGTTGAAAACCTCTTTCGAGGCTGTCACCGTCGCCATTCTATCGCATAAAACCATCACCATGTGTTCACTGTACATCCGACCCCATACTCATTTTATGGCTACGCACCTGGCAAATCTAACACACCAGTTGCCAGAGCCTTTTGTTTTAGTAGGAAATTTCAATGCCCCTTGTACCCCTCTGGGCAACCGATAGAACAGACCAAAGAGGCCAAATCATTGAAGATTTTATTTTGTCAACCAACATACGTCTTTTAAACTCTGGTTCACCGACGTATTTTTACCACGCTTACGCAAATTTTGTTGTCTCGATTCGATTTAGCCTTCAGGTCACGATCTGTTTTTAGTGATCTTAAGTTGGGAGCCCTCGACATTTCATATGGAAGGGATCATTTGCCGGCAATCATCAAACTATCATCCACATTACCTACCATAAACTCTAAGCCACGTCGCTGGAACTTACAGCATGCGCACTGGCCCTCATTTTGGAGAACGCAAAATTTCACCAGAACTCAACATAGATGAAATGAATGAAAAACTCACAGCATTCCTAGCAGTAGCAGCAGAAAATACAATTACCCCAATCATCTAACATTGCGGGAAAAAAGCTAAAACACTGGTGGGGACACCGGAGTGTACAAAAGCAAAGAAACAGCAAAGTAATGCTTGTGGTATCCTGAGAAGGTACCTCACCTATAATAATCTTATAACCTTCAAACAGGCTGAAGCCAAAGCGCGATATATCCAGATGCATGCGGAAAAGTCATCATGGAAAGAATATGCACCCTCCATTCATTGTTCAGTCACATCCAAAAATTTGTGGCATGAGCTCAGGAAGTTCAGAGGAGACTATTCATCATACACAGTACCTTTACTCGCAGCTCCTGGCATACAGGGGACACTTCAAGAGAAGCTGAGATATTAGATGAACACTTTTATAATGTTTCTAGCTCAGCGAATTACTCTGACGCCTTTCTGAAGTCTAAACAGTCTGCAGAGAAATAGATATTGCCCATCATAGGGACACAAAATGAACCATACTGTGCTGCGATAATACTTCAGGAATTAAACAGGGTATTTCTTCTGGCAAAAAACGGCAGTTGGTCATGAACCCATTAATTATTTAATGATTTCCCACCTTTCACTTGGATCTGTAAACGCTCCACCGGAATTTTTCCATAAAATATGGGACACAGGCATAATTTGAAAAATCATGGAAAAACGCAATCATAACACCTTTTCTGAAAGCCGGAAAGCCGCCTTTATCTCCCAGCAGCTACCGACCCATTGCCCTCAGAAGCTGTTTAGGAAAATCCTGCGAAATCATCGTAAATACAAGACTGACATTCACTCTTCAAACACAAAATATACAGACATTCACAAATGCGCTAATAAAAAGAACTGCTTAACAACTTCTCACCTTGTGCAACATGATATACGGAATGGTTTTCTATTAAACAATATTGCTTTACAGTTTTCTTTGACCTAAAAAAGGCGTACGATACTACTTAGAGATTTGACACATTAAAACATCTGGCGGATCTAGGGATTCGTGGAAAGATGCTCAAATGTCTAGCCGACTTTATGTTTGATCGAACATTTCAATTCCGTCTAGGAACAGCGTTTTCACGCATATTCATTCATGAAAGTGGTGTCACAGGGATGTATACTAACCACAACTCTATTTGTGCTGAAAATGAACTCTGTGAATAGAATAATTTTATCTTCAACATGCATTTATTGTACGTTGATGATCTCCAAATTGTATGCCGAGGATCGAAAACAGTAACGTGCGAACGACAACTTCAAATCACATTGAATAAACTCACACAATGGGAAACCGAAAATGGTTTCGGTTCTCCACTGAAAAAACTGTCGCTGTGGTCGTTTCCCAAGAAGAGGCTTATATTCAGGCCCTCTCTTGCAGATGCACCAATGAGCTCTACCAGTTACAAAAGAACACAACTTTTTAGGTATTATGCTTGATAAGAAGCTAAACTTTCTGGCACACGTAAATAGTTTGAAAATTAAAGGGAACAATGCACTGAGTGTACTTAGTATTATCACGCAAGCACTGGGGCTTTGACCTGAAATGCCTTCTGCTTACATACCGATCTTTAGTACGTAGCAAAACAGACTACGGTTGTATAGTCTATGGGTCAGCTAGGCAGTCCTACCTAAGACAACTAGATTCAGTACACAGCTCACGCTTAGCAACTGGCGCCTACAGAAATTCCCCTGTTTTTTAGTCTATAAGCGGAAACTAACCAGCCATCCTTGGAACAAAGAACACAACTCATGCTTACTTACGTTCTCGGAGTTCGATCATCACCAGCCCAATATGCTATGCCATTGTCACATACTGTAACACACGAATACACTACGCGAATAAACTACATGCTGTCAAACATGCCATGCTTCGCTATGAAGAAAAGTGTCGCGAGTGCGAGATCCCAAAAGAGGCACTTCATTGTGCAAATGAGCCATCCAGATTAGCCCCTTGGTGCGACCTTACACGATTTCTAGGTTTTTTTGTTGATACACCTTAAGAGGCAGGATACTCCAAAGGAGCACATAATACAACAGTTCCGCACAATACAATAAACATACATCACTTACAAAGAGTTTTACACAGACGGTTCAAAGACAAACTATTATGCGGGAGGCAGTGTCATGTCGGGAACCTGGGACGGATTCTTACACTCCCGCTATTCCTTTCTGCTTTCACCACCGAATGTTATGCTTTGCGGACGGCAGTGCAAGAAGTTGTAACTAGAAAACACAAAAAAGCAGTCATTTTCACAGACTCGCTAAGTGCTCTTAAAACCCTGAATTTAAATATCCGAGCAAGAACCTCTCATTGGCGGCATTCTGCATCTACTGTCACGAATAAATCGAAACGACTCCATTCGTTTTGGCTGGGTGCCAAGTGACGCTGGGATCCCGGGAAATGAAAAGGCCGATATGGGTGTGCTGCCAATGCGAAAAACAAAACTAAAATAAAGGTACCCTTGAGGGATGGGCTTCAAGATATTTTTGGAGCACTTAATATAAAAGTGGCAGTGTCAGTTGAACTTGAACGATAATAAAAAATTGCACCTCATCAAACTCGTGCTAGGTGAATGGAAAACCTGCTATCACTCAGAATGCTTCACTGAGGTAATGTTAGCCAGACCTCTAATAGTGCACACACCTCACACAGAGTTATCTACTTACAAAAGAAGCAAGGCCAGTATGTGGCAAATGTAAAGAACCACTTACAATACTACACATTTTAATTGCATGTCCACTATCGAAAGACAAACACAAAAGCACTTCCACGGTCTATACGCATTGTACCTACCACTACATCCCACTCTCATTTTGAGAGACGATTCACTTGTCTCTTCTACAGAGGTAGTGAAGTTTTCAGCTGAAGTAGCTTTTCTGAACAGATTTTAAGCAATGCTGGTTTTACTGTTTCTGGCATACTAATTACATGCCCACATATCGAAAGACATACACAAAAACACTTCCACAATCTATACGTATTGCACGTACCTCTACAGCTCACTCTCATTTTGAGAGACGATTCACTTGTCCCTTTTACAGAGGTAGTGAAGTTTTCAACTGAAGTAAGTTTTCTGAAGAGACTTTAAACAATGCCGGTTTTACCGTTTTTACGATTGACTTCTTAACGCCCGGTGTCTGGCGATGAAAAGCCAACGTTGTTTTTGCGCCAATAAACCCAATTTAACTAACTAACAAGAGGGATACCAGTAGGAGTAGGCCGTCGTGGCCTATGCGTGCAGAAAGCTTGCAGACGCCGCCACCTGACGTTCAGAGCTGCCAGCAAGAAAATGTATTGCTGGTCGGCGGGTCTAGGCGCACACGCTTTGGTGACGGTGGGAAGGTGCTGATTATCTAGCCGCCGAAACTCGTCCAGCAGGTCGCGGTCCAGGGGCCCTATAATGTAAAATATTTTAATATGTTTTTATTTTAGCCTACTGACGTCGAATTTGCGTAACCACCGACGCAAGCATCGGGCGGTCACCCGCAGGGTTGTCTGAACAGACCAATCAAATGCTCTCCTTGTTCATAGGAGGTCACTTTGTTGTAAAACGAATAACATTGCCTACACTGAGCGGCTTGCCTTATCTAATTGGGTGACAAGGGGCGAGGGGCACACTCAAGTGTAGAGGGATTCGAAGGGGCCGTACCACTGCACTGAAAATCGATAACCGGTTGAAGAGGGTGGTGCTTGCGTCTGCGATTGGTCCGCTTTCTCTTACTTAGCTTGCGGTCGCTGATCGAAAATCGTGGCGACATGCACCGGAAGCCTAATGGCGCTAAAGCGGATCCTCAGCCAAGACGAGTTGGCAGAACGAGGTCGTAAACGTGCCAAAAGTGCTCGAAAACGTTACACGGCCACGCAAAATATTTTACTATACGCAAATGAACCCATGCTCTACGGCAAGTGCGAGTAGCCAGTGTCTGTGCGATCGCCGGCAGCCATGTTTTAATCCTTTTGGAACCGGGCAGCCTGTGGCTATTCAGAAGAAAATTCAGTCTTGTACAGTATATTAATGAATCTTTAACGCGTATACGTCACTTTTGATGCGGTGAGTTCTTGCGTTTTTGTGACGTCGCGTGACAGGCAGGTGAAGTGGGTGCCGCCCGAAAATTTTTGACCAATAGCCGAGGGCTCACGGCAAAAACGCGTCGAATCAGAAATAACTAGTTTTCTTTTGTTCGGTCAAATCATGCATAATCAGTGTGTACAAGTCATATCAGATGGGGGTATCGCGGTTTTCGAGACGTCGCGCGCGACAGACAGGTGAAGTGAGGGTGGTCCAAAAAGTTTTTGATCAATCAGGCAAGGCTGATTGCAGAATTGGAATAGAAAATTTTGGAATAGTTTTACGTTATAGCGCCCCAGGTACTTTCACGCGTGGTAGAAGTTGTGATGTCCCTTGGCGTTAGTGAGGTAGAGCCGCTTGACGTCCGTGCATCTACTGAGGGCAACGTAGACCAGATTCTGCGGATGCCTAACGGCGTAGTCGTAGACCACGTCCGAGTAGCTGGCCACCTGCGACTTGTGAACGGTAATGGCACTGGCCTCAGCAAACTGCTCGAGCCGACAGGCAAGCTCTGCCTTTCTGTGCAGAGTGACAGTGATGGTACGCAATTAAACGGGCACCCAATCAGTCCTGATCTTCATGCCGCGCCTGAAAGCCAATTGCGCGAGTGGTTTTGCATTGACGCGCACCATGAGACCGGTTTGACGGACGTCAAATTGAATCCAAAGTCGAACGGCATCGCACACGTTGCCCTCTCGGTACCCCGCGAGTGCGTCTGCATCAGCAGGCGTTTGGTGTGTTGCGACAGCAAGTACACGAGCACAGGACGGTTGGACTCTCCCGCGTATAACCGTGCGCGGCTTAGCCGTGCCCGGGGAAAAGGGGTTCCTGGTTGTTGAGCCGATGCTGAGTGTATGGATCTTTAAAGCCCCTCGGCGGAGGTGACACGCTCCTTTGGCTTCGGCTTCGCGTAGAAGGCACCCCCGTACTGACCCACCCGGCGAAATCGGTGGTCGCTTTTTCCTGTCCCTCTACTTTATGTTTTCCTTTCCTACCAACTTTGTCTTGTGATCTCTTGCCAACTTTCCTATCCCAGGCGGCTTGGTTTAACCTGGTGCGATATACCCAACCTTGAGCATGGCGTATTGGGTTATAGCAGCAATGCATGGCTGTGCGTGCAAGTTATTGCTCGTCAAATTTGTAGCGTTCCCTCGCTGGGCTCCGTGGTGGGTGGCTAGCTTTGCTGCCAAAGTAACATCTAACGTGCAGAGAGCATCTTTCCCGTTGCTACCGGTCTGATCGTACTGCTGCAAAGCGCGTTCGCACTGAAGTTTCTCTGAACTTCTGTGTTCAACACAAGGAACGTACGTTTCCCACGCTGTCACGTTATCCACAGTTATAAACCTGAAATACCAGTAAAGGTTATTTCACCGCTCTTTCTCTCGAAATTTCTATTGGAAAGCATTGGACCAGGCTATAAAGTAAGCAAAATGGCAAGTGGCGACCTCCTCCTTGAGGTTCGGGACAAGCTGCAACATGACAAATTTGCAAATCTTACAGCCTTTGCTGGCATTCCAATAACAGTGACGCCACATCGCTCCCTGAACACAGTAAGAGGCGTTATCTCAGATGCGGACTTGTTATAACTAACCGAAGCTCAACTACTGTAAGGATGGCAAGAGCAAAATGTCATTCAGGTAAGAAATAAAAATCATGCTAGACAACAATGAAATTCCAACAAAATATCGTATCAATACATTTCCCTCTAGTGTGCTGCCAGAAACCCTCGAGACAGGTCAAAATACAATCCATGTAAGACCTTACATTCCCAATCCTCGTCGATGTTTCAGGTGTCAGAAGTACGGCCACGGCTCGCAAAGCGGCCGAGGTCAACTCACCTGAACCTGAATCTGGTGACAACGACCACACCTTCGTTAACTATTTTGGCACACCTCATTGTGTGAATTGCGAAGGCGACCACTCCGCATATTACCGATCCTGTGAAACCTGGAAGAAAGAGAAAGAAATAATTACCTAGAAAATCAAAGAAAATATCTCATTCAAAGAAGACAGAAAACGCTCTCAGTTTTTCACAATACAGCTTACGCCGATGCGGTGCGTCAGAGGGTAGCGCTGCATCGGCCTCCGCCACTTCAGATTCTAATCCCAATTCTTCCAGCTCTGTCCCTCAATCAAAACCCACCAAGTACGGTAAAAACAGTTTTTCAAATAAATATTTTAAAGGGTATTTTAGAGCAAACGGTATCTAAGGTAGGCATTAATTTATCATAGGTTATTTAAAGGTATTACTGTGGAACTGCCGTTCCATTATTTCTGGAGCTACCGATATAATATTTTATTTTGTTCACAACTTTCTCCCGGCATTATTCCTTTCAAGGAGACTTGGTTCATAAATGGCCAAGATTTTCATATAACAAATTATTGTTTATTTCAATTGGACTGTCCACAGAGAGGCAGAGGACTTGCTTTCTTGGTAAAAGTTAAAATATGCGATAAAGTAAAAATATCCTATCAGTAAATGTCTACGGAGTGTTAGATACTAGTAACAGATGTAACTATTCTTGGTTGCTTCCTATTTTTCTTACTTAATACATATTCTCCCACAGCTGTTCAGGAAATTACCTTGATACTGTTGTCAAATCTTGTAGGAAAGAAATAGCAATAGCTGGAGACTTTAATTCGCATCATGTCTCTTGAGGTGTCAGAACAGACCCGTGTGGAAAGCCATTATCGGACTGGGCAATCAATCGAAATTTCTGTTGCTTAAACACGAAAGTAGCTACGTTCTTTCCTGGTCTTTCTAAATCAGCATTGGATTTAGCGGTTGCCAGTTCAGGGATTTCTGTAACTTCCTGGTCTACTGTCGACTCTGCCTCAAACAGTGACCGTATACCTATTTTATTCCATATTGTATGCCCTCTTATTCCACTAGAGTCTCTGGCGCGGACTTTCGTCAATTACCAGAAATTTCAGTGTCATCAAAGCGGTCCTCAACTCACAGATAACGGTGCCCAATGACATCAAAGTCATGAGGCTTTGCTCTGTATTAAAAAGTTCGATAAAAAAAGTCTCAATTTATTGTTAACATAAAAAAGGGTACTACCTCTCCTTGGTGGAATTCGGAGTGCATGCGGGATTATAGACGACAAAAATCCGCTTGGAAAAAGCTACTTTGCAATCAGTGTCCGAGTTACTGGAGATAATAAATTCGCAACTCCTACATTCAAGAGAACGGTATTGAATGCCAAAGACGAGTATAGTGAAAAACATCATGACTTCCTCTCTAAGCCCAGCAACAACAAAAAACTCTGTTCAGATTCCTTCGTAATAGAAAATTCATACAGGCACCAGCGAATATTGAATCGATACTTCTTTCACCACGCGAGATATCTGGTTTAGAATTCATAGGAAAGGGCTTAGTGCAACGCTTAACAACACATCTGCCGAATGGGCCATTAAGGCTTCACATCGCAGATGACTTTGTGGAAGTCACAGTGTCAGTGCCTTCTAATATCCTTATATCTGTACCTGCCCCAGCCCCAGGTCTTGACGGCACTTCCAATGCCATGCTAAATATTTTGTTTGCAATGTGTGCTGACGACCTTCTTAACACATCGCATAATTCTGTAAAATATACTTGGATTTCACCAGAATGGAGGACAGCCAAGATTATTATGCTGCCTAAAAAAACAAGGAGCTGGCTACAATCTTGACATTAGACCTACATCTCTTACGTCAAATATGGTAAAACTTATTTAAGGAGTTTTATGTCAACCTATGATGAATAATGTATTTCAAAATTCGTTACTGAGCCCAAGTACAATAGGTTTCCTGCCCGGTCTACCCATTTGGTGTGCGCGGGTACATTTGGAAAGCCGCATCCATCTTTCTCGGTATATAGAAGGATTTAGTGTTTTAGTAACTCTTGACATAGCGAAAGCTTATGACAGCATCGAGCACTCTCTACTGCTGGACATATTACAGTCCTACAATTTTCTGTGGTACAGAAGGGCATGGATTTCTTTTAATTTCTTAGAAACAAAAAAATGTCATTGCTTTCAAAACGGCTTTCCTTCAAGAAAGTTTGATCAGACAAGAGGGATGCCCCAAGGGGCTGTTCTGTCTCCTGTACTGTTTAACCTCTTGGTGAGTTCAGTACCACTGCGCCAGAATGTGAATCTGTGTCCAAGCAGACAACATCGCATTTTTCGCGATATCAAGAGACATCAATTCGCTTCCCCTGTGTCTGCAAACATACCTCTGTACTTAAGATTACCCCGAGACATGGCTTGACAATGTTCATTTGTCACAAAACGTAAACAAAAGTGCAGTCCTTGTTTTTTCGCTTTGCGGGCCGATACAGTTATCATTAGTATATGATCAGAGAACCATTCCACAGGTAGCGTCGCTTAAGTACTTGGGTATCACATAGGACGGAGAACTGAACTGGGGTTCTCACATAGAAAATATTGCAACGAAAGGGACGCGAGTCGTAGGTTTACTACGCGGAATCAGTAACTGGCTTTCTGGTATGCGAAGTGACACATTATGATTTATCGTATGTGTGTACAACCGATTCAAGAATTTAGCCGTGTTTTGTTCTCCGGAAGTGCAAAATATAAGATAAGACCATGTGCTCTTTTAGAAGAAGAAGCTCTTCGACTATGTTTAGGTCTTCCTAAATTTGTTGCTACTAATGTATTATACCAGGAAGCGCGCCTACCTACTCTTCACACGCGATTATGCATGCTTACCGCTCAAACCTACTTAAGAGGTTATGAATCTTCGCTTTGATGCGGGCAATATGCGTTTATTACGGAACCAAGTCCATTTTTTTAGAACACGTGGTCACGGTTGCATACCCTACAAGTTGTATTTGTGCAAGCACAATTAGCACCTTTAATTGTTCGCCTTAGGGAAATGACTCTGCTTGATAGGTCCACAGTGTCGCTCAGAATTGAATAGGCAGACATTTTTCCCAATAATCCGAAATTGCTGCCCCCAACGTATCTGAAAGACCGTTTACAAGACTATTTCCCGTTTCTCAATAAATGTAATTGCGAATGATGCTTCTGCGTGTGAAGAGAAGGCTGACATGGAAATCTAGTCACCATCCCTCGATTGGTCTTTTTCACTTCGCCTACCAGATTCCACATCTATTTTTCAGGCCAAACTTCTGGCAATTGTTCTTGCCTTGCAAAAATTACCCCTTCATAATACCAATGTAATTATCATCAGAGATGCTCTATCTGTATGCAGCGCGCCTAATGCGTCTACAAGGTCAACAGCTTTGAACACGTTTTATACATTAGCTCACCCGCCGTGGTTGCTCAGTGGCTATGGTGTTAGGCTGCTGAGCACGAGGTCGCGGGATCAAATCCCGGCCACGGCGGCCGCATTTCGATGGGGGCGAAATGCGAAAACACCCGTGTACTTAGATTTAGGTGCACGTTAAAGAACCTCAGGTGGTCGAAATTTCCGGAGTCCTCCACTACGGCGTGCCTCATAATCAGAAAGTGGTTTTGGCACGTAAAACCCCATAATTTAATTTTATACATTAGCTCCGTCCCATTAAGTTTAGTTCATTTAGTATGGGTACCAGGACGTCGAGACATTCATATTAAGGAAAAAGCCGATGCCTCAGCGCGAGCTTCGGGTCCGGCGATATCTGTGCTGCCGCCAACTGCTCACATCACTACAGCCAGATATAGGCAGTTTTCTTTTTTGACCGAAGACAAAAAAGGCCTCTCATTAGAAAAATCTAGAGATTTTATACATTTAAACTACTCTTGCAATCGACAATGGTGTCGTAATCGGCAATTCGAATTATTATTTACGAGGCTGCCGTTGCCGTATTTCAACACTTAATTTTTACTTCCACAGATGTGGTCTGGCGATCTGACCTTCATGCTTCCTCTGCAATGAGCCAGAATTCATCGATGTTTTTTTATTATCGTGTCGGCGATTTTCTAGAAGCTCCGCTTCGAAATCTGGGACTGCCTCTAAGCAGTACTGTTATACTCTCCCTTGGAGTAACGGTATTAGGTTACAGCCACAGGAACGTTTGCCTAGCCATTTATAATTTCTTATGGTGGTCAGATTGTTCTAGAGAAACTGGCCACCCTGTATACGCAATGCCTCATAACCTCGAGCGTACCGGAATCTTGGAAGAACCCTAACATAATCCTAATCCATAAGAAAGGGGACGCCAAAGACTTGAAAAATTATAGACCGATCAGCTTACTGTCCGTTGCCTACAAAGTATTTACTAAGGTAATCGCAAATAGAATGAGGAACACCTTAGACTTCTGTCAACCAAAGGACCAGGCAGGATTCCGTAAAGGCTACTCAACAATAGACCATATTCACACTATCAATCAAGTGATAGAGAAATGTGCAGAATATAACCAACCGTTATATATAGCTTTCATTGATTACGAGAAAGCGTTTGATTCAGTCGAAACCTCACCAGTCATGGAGGCATTACGGAATCAGGGTGTAGATGAGTCATATGTAAAAATACTGGAAGATATCTATAGCGGCTCCACAGCCACCGTAGTTCTCCACAAAGAAAGCAACAAAATCCCAGTAAAGAAAGGCGTCAGACAGGGAGATACGATCTCTCCAATGCTATTCACAGCATGTTTACAGGAGGTATTCAGAGACCTGGAGTGAGAAGAATTGGGGATAAAAGTTGATGGAGAATACCTTAGCAACTTGCGATTCGCTGATGATATTGCCTTGCTTAGTAACTCAGGAGACCAATTGCAATGCATGCTCACTGACCTGGAGAGGCAAAGCAGAAGGATGGGTCTGAAAATTAATCTGCAGAAAACTAAAGTAATGTTTAACAGTCTCGGAAGAGAACAGCAATTTACGATAGGTAGCGAGGCACTAGAAGTGGTAAGGGAATACATCTACTTAGGGCAGGTAGTGACGGCGGATCCGGATCATGAGACGGAAATAACCAGAAGGATAAGAATGGGCTGGGGTGCGTTTGGCAGGCATTCTCAAATCATGAACAGCAGGTTGCCACTATCCCTCAAAAGGAAAGTGTATAACAGCTGTGTGTTACCAGTACTCACATATGGGGCAGAAACCTGGAGGCTTACGAAAAGGGTTCCGCTGAAATTGAGGACGACGCAACGAGCTATGGAAAGAAGAATGATGGGTGTAACGTTAAGGGATAAAAAAAGAGCAGATTGGGTGAAGCAACAAACGCGGGTAAATGACATCTTAGTTGAAATAAAAAAAAAAAGAAATGGGCATGGGCCGGACATGTAATAAGGAGGGAAGATAACCGATGGTGATTAAAGGGACCCTGAAACGCTTTAGACGATTTTCTACAAACGTACTGAGTCGTTAGAGTAGGTCCTTCTGATCATTAATTGACACATCTAAGTGCTCTGCGTAAAGCGTGTAATTTAGTATAAGGTTTTAAATATGCACATCGCTGCCGATCGCAGCGCACTGCTCGGCGGAATTTTAAGCCGTCCCTACCCATATGACCAAAATCACCCATATGACGTCAGTGGGGCGAGCTATCCGATTGGCTGACCAGGGCGCCTGATTGATAATTTTTCCAACTTTATGGTAAACAAATGATCTTCGTAATAGTTGGAATGTTAGTTCATTTGTTTTTATGAAAGGAAAGTAGCATAAAGAGAATGCACAAGAACAATTTTTCAGTACACTTAAGCACTTCCGGCACACAGCAAGTGTCATCTGCTTGTGTTACAACGTACTCCATTTTGACGAGAGCTCCGCGGTCACAGTTGGTCTCAGTCTTTTCGCGAGCACTATGATTCGACTTTGTTGCCTTGTGGACTGCAAATGTAGCGACTGGTAATATGTCAAGCTGCGACATCGTGTCCCTCTGCAAGGCAGCGTACGAGCGAACTGGCTGCTGCGCATCGGACTACCGCTATCCGATCGGCGCCAGGATTTGCGCGTTTGTGGCCGTCACTTTACACCGGAAGATTACTAACGCAATAGCGTTTCCCGAGTCCGGTATTAGGGCAAACGCAAGTGCAAGGGGAGAGAGTCTGGCCGCTTGACTGTGCCGTAACAGGATGAGCCGAGATGAGCAGAAGGGCAAATGTGAATGGTCTGCACGGTGCAGCCATCTGGTGGCATAGAGCTCAACCATACACAGTAGCAGCAACGAATCGTATTCTTTGCTGCTGGTGCGTATTTTTCGCAGGAGTGTAATCATCAACACGTTGTTCTTATAAATGTTTAAAATGTTTTACACTTGTTTGAGCAATATTAGCGCTTTGTTTGGCTGGTTAAGCGCTGCGCCAACAAGTGTCTGGACCGTGCAGACCAATCAGGCCGCTCACGTACGTCTACGCCAAAGTTCCTTCATCAGCTTGAGTTTATGCCTCCAGTGCTTTGCCGAAATGACCCGCTTGCTTGTGGTTAACGGAATACGAGACACGTTCGGCGCTACGTCAGAATGCTCGCAACGCACGCTGCTTCGATAGCTCTCGCTTGGGGTAGACAGCCAAGCGGCTAGCGGAGAGGTTTCGCGCGGGCGGGGGCGGGCTCCAGAACAACCGGAAGTGGACGATGTGACGTCGCATCATGACACAGGACCAGTGAAGGCGGAGTGTAGCCCCGCTCGCTCGGCGAACGAGTTGAGGAGGAAAAGTGTGGATGGGGAGGAGGGTAACTTCTAATCGCTTGTAGCTCCATTAATACGTAACGCTTGACTTAAATTGTGGTGCGAATGTTCTACTTAAGCTGTACCCTACGCGTCTACAAAATTTGTCCGAACCGTTTCAGGGGCCCTTTAAGGGTTACGGACTGGATTCCAAGGGAAGGGAAGCGTAGCAGGGGGCGGCAGAAAGTTAGGTGGGCGGATGACATTAAGACGTTTGCAGGGACAACATGGCCACAATTAGTACATGACCGGGGTAGTTGGAGAAGTATGGGAGAGGCCTTTGCCCTGCACTGGGCGTAACTAGGCTGATGATGATGATGATGATGATGTGACACAGAAAGAGTGTCTTTTTATTATTTCGTAGTTTCCACAATTGATTTACTTCTCCTTCAGTTTCGAAAATTTAAAAAAAGTAAAAACACAAATTCATAGTTAAATTATTATTATTAATATTATTATTATTATTCAATACTTGCTCATGTTTAAGTATATCCTTTATGTACTTCAGTAATAAGTCCTTGTTACTACTATATCAAGGCAAAGCTTACTATCGTATTAAACACTACTTTATGATATTTATTAACAGTTTATTTCTCATCTTGAATTATTCGCTCATTTTCCTTTTTTGTGTTATTTATTTATTAACTAATTTATTTCACTTTTCAATCATATTACCACCGCATTCCTGGCCCATCCCCTATATTGGGTTTGTGCCATTATTTAGGCTTCATCATCATCATCTTCTTCTGCGGGTCGTCTTCAGTAGTCGCACTCACTAACACTAGTTAAGCTCAATATATCACAAATACACTAGGCGTTAAAGAAGTTACTTGATACTAGTTCAGCGGTCACAGACACAAACAGCGGCTGTATGGTCACCCGTTTATAGTACATATACACTCTGCATCCATGACACATTTTGATAAAGGTCACCAGCGCAAACATTTTCGAGTAGTGAGGAGATAGCGTCACTTGAGCTAATATTTTGCAGATACACCACGGTCAGTAAATGCGTTTAAAATCACTTTCTAAGGGCGGGGCACAAAGGATATTAGCAGCAGTCCTACTGAGGGCTGGCTCACTCAGGCACATAAAACGCAAAATTTGCCGAAATGTTCGAAGCTTGCTGAGCTAAGTTTACGCCAACTTCGACACTATAGCTGCGCTAAAACATTGTTCCCAAAGCCAGAACCCACTGCTGCGCACGTACGCTGCGTACGCCGCACCAGCGGAATTTCGCCTAGAGTGTCCCTACAATTTCCATCGCAATAATAAAAAAAAAATCTGGCGAATGTCGACTATAGTTTCACTCAGAATGCACTGACAACGTGGGAATGGAACAATCTCGTAATCTTGTACACTACGTCGCGCACACAATTCGGAACATACGCTGGCCCAAATGATAGCAAATGCGAGAGTAAAGAAAACTGAAGCAGCTCGATTAGCCAACCTCCATGTGAGAGCAGCGCTGCCATTGAGATAAAAATGAGTACAAAAGTTCCGTTATCCGAGGCTTACGTGGTTTACAGTTACTCTTGCAACGCAATGAAAACGCAAATGGCAGACGAAGCTTAAGCGACACGGTTAATCGCCGAAGGCGCGTGACAAGCTTAATCAACAGCCAACAAAGACAAACGTTGCGGATTACTAAAGATTACTACGGATTACTAGCATGAGAACGAGCAATAGTTGAATAAGTAGCGTAAACGTTTCGATTGTTACAGAGAGCTGACACGCAAGCATCTCACCATCATATTAGCATGCACTCGCCAACGTGTAAATAAGCTGCAGTTTAGCAAGTCTCCGCCAAAAAGTTTCGTTATTCTGATAAACGCACATGCACAGCATTGGTTGACACGAGCAATATATACCAGACTAAAAAAAACTTATGGGAAAATTCAGGAGCGCGGCGAGCCTACCATCACGTGCAACAAGTTTGTGTTGGAAGTGCCTACAAAAGTTTGGTTATTCCACTCTTGCACTGTCGCAATCGCTGTTACGCAAACAAAATCTAAACGGCCGACGACGCTTAAGCGACACGGTTAATCCGGGAGGGCGGGCACTTGACACAAATTTAACAGTCAGCAGATACAGTGGCGTAGCCAGAAATTTAGTTCAGGGAGGGGGGGGGGGGGAGGGTAAGGGGAGCTCACGTTGCAGCTCGGCCTTCTCCTTATAGGATTTGTCGAGGGGTAAAATGTATTGATAATAACCGCATTGTCATTGTCAAAGATGCTGCAAACGAATTCTTGAACACTACGCAATTTCAAGACAAATAAAATAGACAGTTTTAGTAAAGCGTACGCTATATCATTGCGTACACTAAAAAATAGCGGGTCGTCACTGCGCATGCGCTGAACGCTAAAGGAAATAGCGGGAATAGCGGGCGTACGCAACGCAAACGAATTAGCGTTAGCGTTTTTGCGTGGTTTGCGGAGTTTGCGGGAAACATGGCGGCGGTCCCGGCTGCCCGCTTCGAATTGAATTTGGCGTTGCTTTGGTAAAATGCACTTCGTTCGTAGCAAGTGACTGTGTAAACGGCTTTCGCTTAGTCTCAGGCCGCTTCGACGACTGAGTATTATGGATAACCTCGTGGTGTTTTCGAGATCGCTTCTCGTTTCGAACGAGTCAAAGCCTAACAAAAGAAACAGTCTAAAAACAGTCGAGATTTCAGCGCCACCTATCGCTACAGGCGCGAAATAGCCGCAATGACGGCATATGGCCTCCGAGATCCAAAAATATGGCCGGCCAACTAAAATTGTAGAAAACGTGCGCTGCTTAGAGTACGCTATATAGTCGCGTACGCTAAACTAAAACTGTCTAATATGTCCTTTTTCATAAACAACTATACTAGCATGTCTCAAAAATCGTGCCCTGAAAACTGATAATAATGTTTCTATGTTTATTGTCTATTTAATAAGAAAGTATCGCACGAACTTTAGAACTCCATCAGTTTGAAACCAGCCAAGTATTGCATAGCGCTCGTTTGAATAATATAAAGGCGATGAAATGAACAAGTAGGGGACAAACATTTTAATGAAACCTTGTTAACCTCCCTACCTCTTCTCATTTGCATCTGTCTCTCTCTTTCTGTCATTCAAGAACCTTCTTTACATTTTTGTACATATGCAATGACCAGAGAAAAATGTCACTGAAGCTGTATTGCGCAGGAGCAGCTGTCAGCGGTCGTGTATTGTGAGCAATTGCACCGAAATTATAGTCGCAACAGAGAGCACATATAGAAAGCATGAGTTCTACAAAATACACGAGGGGCAAGTCAATTGAAAGTAAGCCGATGCGAATATATGACAAACGGGGTACTTTATTTAAAAGCAATTTCTATGAGCATTTAGATATTTGTCCCGCTGGCTAACGAGTCGCGTGATTCCCGTCTCATAAATCTCCTTGGATTGCTGCTTCAAAAAGTCTGTAACTGACTCTTTCACGTCATTCTCCGACACGAATCTCGTACCCTTGAGCTGTTTTTTCAAATGTTCCAAAATGGGGAAGTCGCAAGCCGACAGGTCTCGGCTGTGTGGCAGATGTTGCAGCGTTTCCCATTTAAACTTTTCCAGTTTTGTGTTAACCACATCAACGACATGGGCACGGGCATTGTCGTGAAGAAAGATGACCCCATCCCTCAATTTTCCACGTCGTTTGTTCTTGATTGCGACATGCAGCCGATCCGACGTTCCAGATATCTGAAACGAGTGATATCCTCTCCAGGTTTAGGAAATTCGACCAATAATGGCCCCTGACGGTTGAAAAAAAAAAAGTCAACAGCACCTTTCCGGTAAAAATGACGGCGTTTGCTTTCCTTGGGGTGGTTCATTTAAATGTTTCCTGTGTAAGCTTTGCCGTAGTGTTTCAGACTCGTATTAGTGGCACCATGGTTCGTCCACGGTCACAATTGTAGACAAGGAGTCGTCACCCTCATTGCGATACCGGATCAGATGAGTCAAGGCAGCGTCGAACGTCAACATTTTCTGGCGGTGGTTCAAAATCATGGGCATCCATTGCGCACACAAGAGCCGATGACCCAGATATCCATGAATTGTGGTGTGAGCCGAACCGTGACTGATGTTCACACGCCGTGCCAATTCATCGATGCTTATGCTCCGTGCTTGTCTAATCAGTCTTTGTAATTGCGTTGGGGGTGATGGCACGATGGCTATTGGCCCGTTCTTGGGTAGCCTTTGCTACATTCACGTGGTTCTTTGAACCGTTTACTCCAACGCTTCACAGTGGCCAGTAAAATGCAATGTTCAACGTACACGGCAGCCATACGACAACTAATTTCTTTTTGGGAAGCATCTTCAGTAGTCAAAAACCTCACGACACCACGCAGTTCAACTTTTCGAGTGTTCATTATGTCACGCAACCATGTTCAACCTAGTGTATGGGACCATTAAAGAACCTTTATCTTCACATCTGCGTGCCACTCTTGCAAATCAGAGATGCCTGTGTGCTATGCGCATGCCTCGCACATAATGAACCAAACTATTATTGCGGGGGGTAGATTGGCTCACTTTGATTTGACGCGCCCTCGTACATTAGAAACACGAAGAAACAATGGAATGTGCAAATGCGATACACGACTTGATAAAAGGCAAAAGAGTGTCACTGGAAACAAAGTTCACTGCACGTATACACAAAACCTCGCAACAAGATATTTAAATTGGGGGACGCCGTTGATTCCGGCGTCCCCCAAGGATCAGTTCTTGGTCCGCTTCTGTTTTTACTTTACATAAATGACATTGTGGATCAGATTTCTGTGGGTATTAGGTTGTACGCTGATGACTGTGTTCTGTACGAAAAAATTTCCTCTGTTGACGATCAAATTAGACTGAATGATGCCTTTAAAAGCATAGTAACATGGTGCAATGATTGGCAAATGGAAATTAACTTCGATAAAACTGTCTTTATGAGAATATCGTTAAAAAACAAGCCTTTATTGTACAACTACAATGCCGAAAACATCATGCTTTCTGAGGTAACCGCATATAAATACCTTGGCCTCTGGATTACTAACACTCTCTCATGGAACAAACATGTTGACATTGTCACGGCAAACTGCCTACGAAAACTATTTTTCCTAAGACGCTCTCTAAAATTCGCTACGCCTCCTGTGCGTTTTCTTTCTTACAATGCCATCATTCGCCCAATGTTGGAATACGCAATTGTCATATGGGATCCCTTTACTAAAAGAAACATTACTAAACTAGAAAAAGTTCAAAAAAGGGCAGTACGATTCATATATAATTCGTATGGCCGCACTTCAGTTACGGAGCTTCTCAAGAGAAGTGGATTGCCACCTGTAACACAAAGGAACCAAAGATGCCGTCTAAAGTTTTTATTTCAGCTCATAAAGGGGCACTACAACATTGATACATCACGCTTTATCACTTTCTCTACTGGTTATGCTACACGTCATCGACACTCACAGACAATAACACCGTTAATTACTAAAAAGAATTGCTTCAAATTTTCCTTTTTCCCCAGAACTATTGTTGAATGGAATAATCTTACTGATGACGTTGTAACTCAATGCTCATTGCCATTATTTGAGTCGCACCTATGTTTATGTAGCGAGTGATTTACTGTAACTGCTTGCATTTGTACATCGCGAGTGACCTATGTTATGTATCGCTGTATATTTACTTGGATGTTTTCACTTTGTATCCACCCTGCTAAGGTCCTGGAAACAGGACCGCAGTATCAATAAATAAATAAATAAATAAATAAATACACGTATAAGACTCCAATAAATCTACGTATCTAAGAAAACGTCACTGTTTATAATGCGCCAAACAAGGCAAATAAACATTTTGCGCAACCACAGATTCGTAGATCACAGCTTCCCCTCAGTCCACTCCCCCTGATGTATCGCGCGCGACAGGAGGCGGCAAGCTTCCTCCCCAATTTTCTCCCCTGCGCACACAAGACTGAGCCACCGTCGTCAGCTCGCCCATGCCAATTCCCACCCCCTACGCTTTCACTCGCATATACAGCATGCGGCGCGCTGTCACGATGTTATCGCCCTTGTACTTTATACGGAACATGAGGGCGACGGCGACCGTAGCTAGTAATGCGCTTTGAGGGTGCATATAGTTGCACAACAATATAATAAGAGTATCCGCCAAATGAAGCGTCCCGAGGCCTCTTACTTTCCGCAAAAGAAGTAACAAAATCGATGCGACAATTTGCTGCGCCGCAACAATGTCTTTTTTTTTCTTTTGTGGGGGGGGGGGGCACGGAAAGAAAAAAAAAACACAAGGAAAGCATGTTGGCCACAATGGCATGCGTCACTTTGAGCATCTAATGTGATTCCCGAAGAAATATCGAAGAAAACGTGAGATGCTTGGTCCACAGAGAACCATACGCATATCGCTTAGTATCGTATACACCGGCGGGACAAAATTTTCCGCAGAGGCTGTGCTCAAGCAAACGCGTTACCATCCGTCGAGTCCCTGCAGTGATGGTGGTGAATGACAATGCATTGTTTCTTTTTCTCCTCTGCTAGCCAGAAAGTGCCTAAAACTTTACCAAGTGAAAATCCACTTAGCCAGAGAAAAAAGAACGCGCATCAAAGTGCGCTGCGCGGTGGTCGGGGCAACACGGAAAAAACGCATACGCTCTTGCTGCTTCCGGCAGCCCGCTGGTACCGAGAACAAAAAAAAAAAAAGAAAAATTGAAGCGGCTCAATGTGTCCTCACGAATAAAATCAAACTAGAAAAATAAATAAGAACGTAGCTACCTTTGCTGGCTTGAGCGTCTTAACATGGATGCTTTGGCGCAGGTGAATAAAATGCTGATATTTTTTTCTCTAACGTGACGCCACAATTCAACCACCACAACGCTTCGTCTCATCGGACCTCGCTGCGTGATTTGTGGACTAGTCTGATAGTGTGTTGATTTGGTTTATTCGTTGTATGGTCCAATGTATGACTTTAGAAAAGTCAATGCACCTTTGGCGTGAAATGTTTATAGCAACATTAAACGCTCAAAGTTTCGGAATTGAAAATCTAAAGCACGACTTTGGAAATGTCAGTGCACCTTTCGCACCAAAAGTTTATAAAAAATTTATGCCTATAATGTTTCAGAATTGAAATCCATGCACTCCGTAAATTCCGCGGTCTCTGAGAGATACCGCGACGAACCCGCTCGCTATCAAAACGCCCTTGAAACTTTTTGCCCGGATGGGGCTCCTTGCGTTACGATACGTGACTCCCGGTGCATGGGCGTTGCTGCGAAATCCAGCCCGATTTCGCAATGTTCGCAATGTCTCTTCGTGCATGACAAGGACATTCTAGCCAAAATCCATCATCATTTCCGGCGCCCGGGATTGTTTTGGTCGGCGGCGCATGACATAACGAAAAAATTTCTGGGGGTGGGGGCTGAAGCCCTATAACCTCGCCCCCCCCTGGATACTCCTCTGAACGGAGACAAACATTGCCCAGTATTAGAAAATACGATCACATGCAAACGGGCATCAACTTCCAACTTCCTGTCTAACAAGTCGCCAAAACCCGAAGGGGCGTCTGCGTCCAAGTAGCCTAAATGTTTCGATGATTACAGGAAGCTGACCGTAAGCCTGATCTTACCATCATAATAGCATGCATCCGACCACGTGCGAATAGGCAGCTGCCTAACAAATTGCTCAAATGTTTCGTTATTCCGAGAAACTTGCACAGCGCTTTTTGACACGCATATACCAGCCGTAAAGACAAGCAGCAAGGTCGGCCGATTCACCATCACGGACAGCAAGTGCCCCGATCGGGATATATATGCGTGCTTCTGTCTGTATTCTGGGTCCTAAGTTCACGTAGTAACACGCAGGCTTATTCCTTCGTTCCAAGGACAGCGACCAGCTGTTCCGTCATCCTTCCAAACCGCGATTTCAACATATTGTAACTATTCCATTCCTCTCCGTAACACCCTACGTGGCTATCAGAGTGTTGAAATAAATAAATAAATAAATAAATAAATAAATAAATAAATAAATAAATAAATAAAACAAGCAAGTTCAATTAATCCATCCTTACGCAGCTTATGATTGCTATTGCGATTCTTACGCAAACAGAACGCCACTGGCAGAAGAAACTCAGACGACACGATTAATCACTGCGAGCGCCGTGACACAACAGTCAACTCCGACGAACTTTCATATTAAAAAACGTGATCACGTGCGAACGAGCTAATCAATGCAACCGTTTCGAGCGTTACAGAATTGAGACTAGCTAACCGTAACGCCATACTAGCAGGTACCCGTTCACATGTAAATAGGCAGAAGTCTAACAAGTCGCCAAAACCCGAAGGGGCGTCTGCGTCAGCAGGCGTTTGGTACGTTGGGACATCACGTACCCGAGCACATGAGGGTTGGACCCTCCCGCGTGTAGCCGTGTGCGGCTTAGCTCTTTCTGGGGAAAGGGGGATCCTGGGTGTTGAGCCGATGCTGGCTTTTGAGACCTTTAAGGCCACCAGGTGGAGCCAACACACCTCTTTCGTCTCTGCTTCAATAGACGGCACCTCCAAACTGACCCGCCTGGAGGAAATCGGCAGTCGTCTTTTCCTGTTCTCTCAAATCTTCGTCTTTCTCTCTCGCTGTTTCATCTTTCCTGTCTTCTTTTCACTTCTCACTTCCCTATTCTCGGCGGCAAGGGTTAACCTGGTGTGATTATCCTACCTTGGGTATTTTATATTAGGTTATGGTGGCGATACATGGCTGGCGTCTACAGGTATTCTCGCGACCTTTAGCTTCCCCTTGTTAGGCTCGGTGGTGGGCGGTCACCATCGCCACCGAATTTTCCAATTGTATACGTCAAATGCTTTTCCCCTACTGCCTGATCGCTCCATGAAGACGGGGCGCGCTGATGAACCAATTAACGTTTTTATGCAACCAAAAGAGTCTTTTCCCAAATACCCCGTTGTTCACAGTCAGCTAAAAACTATGACAGTCTGAATGATCTCACCATTTCTTGTAGCCAAATCTCTCAGTGAAGCAATAGGCCCAGATTATAAAGTAGCGAAGATAGGAAGCGGTGATCTTCTTGTCGAAGTTCGCGACAAACCACAATACGACAGATTCTCGAAATTTGGAGCGTTTGGGGACATTCCCCTATCAGTAAGCCCACACAGGTCAATGAACACAAGATGTGGTGTCATCTCAGAAGATGACCTTCTCGAACTTAGTGAGAGTGAATTACTATAATGATGGCAAGAACAGAACGTTGTCAAGGTGCGAAGGATCAAAATAAGGCGAAATGACAAAGAAATACCACTTAGGCATATAATCATTACTTTTGGAACCAGCATTCTTCCTGAATCATTCGAAACCGCTTACTGTTCAAGCTTCGTGCTAGACCGTACATCCCAAATCCACGTCGATGCTTGAAGTGTCAGCGTTTTGGGCATGTGTCGCAAACCTCCAGAGGGCGTGCTAATTGTGCTAAGTGTAGCTCTACTGAACACTCTTCTGACGTTTGCACTTCAGTAACCCACTGTGCCAACTGTGAAGGAGACCACCCTGCTTACTCGCGATCCTGTCCCTCGTGGAAAAAAGAAAAACAAATAATGGAACTCAAGGTAAAACTAAATGTGTATTTCCCAGAGGCATAAGCGTTTTTATTCAGACAATCAGTCCAGTCTTTCCTTCACCGGTGTGACGTGCCGCCACATCATTCCTCGGCCGTCCAAGTCACACGGAGAGTCATGGCGGTCACGCCATCAGCCCCCCTGACTGGAACAGCCAGCGTTGTTCCGTCCCCCGCAATGTCCCCCGCAAAGGAGGGCCAGCAGACCCCCGGGCCTGCCGGATCCAGGGTCACTGCCCGTGCAGATCGGCCCAATACTCCCGCGAAAGTGCCCGCTGCGCCGGAAATTACAGCTTAAAACGCCTCTATAGAGGCAGTCGCAGTCCGGGCGATACTGTTCAATAAGGTGGTAGCAATCACCTCCCTATAAATTCCCCCAAACTATCATCTTTCAAAAACAGAATTTCACATCTTTATCTAGAATTGCTCAAACCTTATATTGTCGTGGGAGATGTTAATGCACACAACACCCTTTGGGGAGGTTGTCATTGTGATGTCAGGGAATGCTTAATAGAAAACTTCCACTTCACTTCAGGAGCATGTTTACTAAATAATAAACGGCATGCATTCTATAACGTTGCAAACAAAACATTCTTATTGATCGATTGAAGCACTGCATCTGGTACACTCGTACCATATTTAAAGTGGAACATGATGGAGAGTCCATATGGCAGCGACCATTTTCCGATTGTCATAAAATTAACAAAGGGTGCTGAATGCTCTCCACGCGTCCCCCTCGAGAGTCGAGTCGGCCTACTGGAAACGCTAAAAGATCTCACGAGCATGACCTGGGAAGACATCTCTACACTTCCTATTAATGATGCAGTGGCATATTTGACAGCATTTGTTGTTGATGCGGCGTCACTATGTATCCCCGGATCAAATGGATCGCACTCCAAACGACGTGTTCTCTGGCGGAATGCGGAGTGTAAGGAAGCTCGTAGAAATCAAAATAAGGCTTGGGCTCACCTTCGCGACTCTCCAACTGCCGAGAACTTGATCAGTATCAAGAAAGTAAGTCACGAGGTAGAACACCACGCCACCGTGCTTAAGAGGAAAGTTAGGGAAAGTACATTAGTGGCATCAATTCGTATACAGACGAACGAAAAGCCTGGATCAGGGTGAACAAAATGAAAAGCCGCGAAACTGATCCTCTACCTTTAGTAGACACACAAGCAGACACTATTGAGGACCAAGCTGATTCTCAAGGGCCTTTAGTAAGCACACAAGGAGACACTATGGAGGACCAAGCTGATTCTCTAGGGGCACAATTTCAGTACATTTCTTAAGGAGTGACAGGAGATGCCTTTTGAGCCCATAGAAAAGCCTTATACGGTCCCGCCTCGACTATGGAGCTATAGTATATAGCTCTGTTTCGCCTAATGCTTTGAAGGTGCGAGATCCCATCCACCACTTGGGTATACGACTGGCTACAGGCGCTTTTAGGACGAATCCCGTAGATAGCCTGTATGTGGAGTTCAATGAATGGTCATTACATCTCCAAAGGACATATATAAGTTTTTCCTATGCTCTAAAGGTTAAATCAGACGTGGAGCATCCACGTCACTCATCTATCCGTGACGTGTTTACTGCCAGGCTGCTTCGTATCCACCCAGCTATTGGGGCTCCATTAAACCTTCGTTTGACAGCACTGGCAGAAGAAACAGGTATCTTAGTCCCAGAGAGTGTCCTAGTGGTTCCCAATCACCTGTCCCCACCGTGGGAACGGTAGACCATTGAGTGCGACATCTCTTTCGTAGAAATATCAAAGCGCGCGCCAGTAGCACATACAATCCCATTTTCGTGAACTTCAAGAGAAGTGCTCCTGTACAGAATACTGTACAGACGCTTCCAAGTCTTCCAGTGGAGTCTCTTACGCAGCTCTCGGACCTTCATTTTCAATATCCATGGCACTAAATCCACACATAAGTATCTTTACAGCGGAAGCCTACGCTATACTCTCCGCTATTCAAAACATAAGGCTAAACAATCTCGCTAGGGTTATTGTTTACAGCTTTCAATAGATTAGGCGCCAAAAGTGACAGCACACAAGAAGAAATACAGACAGGACAAGGCGCTTCCTGTCTGTATTTCTTCTTGTGTGCTGTCACTTTTGGCGCACACAATTTTGGATAGCGCCTTGTCCTGTCTGTATTTCTTCTTGAGTGCTGTCAGTTTTGGCGCCTAATCTATTGAAAGCTATGCACCAACTAGCCCCACAACGTGTTTTACTATTATTTACAGATTCATTAGGCGTAGCCAGAGCTTTACTTAGTCCAAGAAAACATAAGAACTCAGTTTTTAGTGAGCTGTACAGTCTGTTGTGCTCCGCATATATGTGCAATGAAGTGATTGTCATATGCTGGGTACCTGGTCATAATTGTATAAAAGGCAGTGAAGCTGCTCACGAAAGCGCTACGTCAGTAACTTTTAGCGACACAGATGCAAACATCCCTACCCCTTTCATTGACCTCAAGTCTTTTCTACGCCGTAAGCTAAGGAGACATTGGCAAGGACAGTGGAATACCCAACTATTCAATAAGCGGTACATGATAAAACCAAAATTAGAAAACGGTATAACTGGAAGAACAGCATGGTATGAGGAAGTACTTCTTTGTCGATTAAGAATAGGACAGACTTACAGTACTCACTCTTACCTTTTGATGTGCAGTGATCCTCCGATTTATAGTAAGTGTGGTAATAATCTCACAGTCCTCCGTGTTCTTATTCAATGCCCTGCAATAGAAGCAGCGAAGAAAAACATATTTCCCTTCTGCAAATCACGAAAACATACCCCTACACCCGGAATTTTTCTTAGCCATGAACGGCTTTGTAATCTGGAAATCGTATTGCAGTTTTAGCTGAAATAGACATCCTGAAAATCATTCGGCCTCGTACTTTTAGCACATGATTAACAGCCATTGTATGCAAGAGCTCTTTTGAAGCTCTTCTGTCACCCTTATGCTTTGTTGCATCATGTTTTTAACGAAAACCTGTTGCCGCAGCCCACATCGCTAACTAATCAGTGTCATTATTGTAGTACCTATATGTTTTACGCCATTTACAGCGAGTTATTAGGCCTTTTTACAGCCATGTCACATCCACCACGAGAATTCATTCTCCAAGTTATCCGCAATACATAGTTAACAATACCATTTGTCATGGCGCTCTTTGGCCATAACTTGCCCTTGCGCCATAAAATACTTAAAAGCCATAAAACACTTAAAGCCACAAACACATAAAAGCCTCCAAACGGTTTCGTTATTCCGCCAAAGTGTACGACACTCATTGAGAAAAACAAATACCAGCCCTTAAGACACGCGTCGTTAAATTCAGAAACGCGATCGGCCTTCACACGCAATAAGGTCTCTGACCACGATACAAACGCCATCAAAAGTTCTGTTATTACCAAAGTACCAGTTTTAAGTTTACTTTCGCTATCCCGGTTACCCAAACGAAACATCAACAGCACAGGTACGGAGTTTAAGCGACTTGGTTAGCATTACGAGCGCGTGACAGAAGCAGTCAACTGAGAAAAGCTTTCAGTGTAATGAAGTCAGCGCCAACGTTTTGAACATCACACACAGCTGAGGAGTAAACTTCACTTGATGTAACCACCATACTAGCATCCTGTCACGCGTGTGTAAGCAAAAGTCTAACCAAGTCGCCCAAAAGTTATGTTATTATGCAAGAAACGTGCACCGTACTGTTTGGCAAGAGCAATATACGAGACCTAAAGGCAGACGGGGTAATACTCAGCAGTGCGGCCGGCCATAATTTGCAGCAAGTGCTCAGAGCATCATATAATTACAATAATTCAGTTATTCGAACCTTACGCAGTTGTACAATTGCTATCGCAATCACGGTTACGCAAACGAAGCTCAAGCGATGCTGTTCCGGAAAGTACGTGTCGGGAATAGTTATTATTATTTGATTATGACTCGCCACTGCTCACGAAAGACACAACGATAACCCTCGGGGTTATCCTGTGGACTACATACTAGCAGTTAGCGGTTCTAAAGTTTCGCATTCAGAAATTTATTTTTGGCGGATCTCAGCGCTGCACAGAAACAATACAGCCTAGAGTAAGCTAGGAAGTTTGCAGAAAAGCAGCACGATCCTACCAATCGCAGTATTGAGGGAGCACAACGGATGTTCAATCGCCGAATAAGGTTAGCGCGG
This sequence comes from Dermacentor variabilis, assembly GCF_050947875.1. NCBI lineage: Eukaryota > Metazoa > Arthropoda > Arachnida > Ixodida > Ixodidae > Dermacentor > Dermacentor variabilis. Next base: position 149,663,378 of record NC_134574.1, read on the forward strand.
CCCTCAAGGAATGCGAATGCACAGTGCCCCGCATTCGACTACGCGCAGACACGACGACACGCTAGTCGAAAAGGTTGGAGGGCTGCTAACAGAAAAACACTGGCTCCAGGAACTGTCACTTACCTCTTGATAGGCGTAAGTACAGGCGCCGCGGAGATGGAGCTCCAAAGCGCATGACGGAAACGTTACTCAACACTGACAAATGTTCACGGTGGAACTGATGAACACACGACACAACCACTACGCCCAGAGAACATGCGCACATTGAGCACGCCAAACATGACCATAGGCAGGGCGAAGAGATCCAAGAAAACGGCGGCATTAAGTCATATCACCGACTACGCGCAAACCGGCGCAAAGTGTCCATGCACAGACTGTGGTGATTTGAATGGGGAAAAGGTAGTCACTGCTCTGCTGTTCGGCATGTGTTGCAGCCATTGCAGTGCTCGGCTTTCTCGACATGTTCGGAGAGCGTAGGACACGGTTGATTTGGTTACGCTTTGTGGTAGGAGCTAATGCGCAGCTGTTCCGGTGCTATTTAAACTGCTTTGTGACGTTTCCTCCCGATATACTTGTGCAGTTTCAGTGGTTCATTGCAACTTCTCCAAATATATTCATTGGAAATTTGATCCTGAGTGTGGCAGCTTCGTATCATATTGACCGCAAATAAACACGGGGACAGCGGAAGAGTACACTAAACGACACGGGCGATAAATTTCAAAGTTACCTCCCGTGTCGCTCTTGTGTTCTCTTCCGCTACCCGCGTCTTTATGTGCGGTCAATGTGATACGCAGTAAACACTAACTAGGCCAAACTGAAGTTCTTCTGGCAGCTTCGTGTTGCTGAGTTACAGGTTATGTTTTTTTAAAGAGCGTGCGCTCTAGGCAGCCGTAGAAGAAACTTAACATTCCGCGATATGATCATGTAGTATGTTTTCCACTGTGTGTGTTGGTACCACATATGACCGCTATGGAACATCCTGTTTAAAACATTCTTTGGACATCCTTCCTTAGTATTAAGGTTTTGGAATATGTTTGGATCCTAGAGTAATCCTCTGGATTTCCAACGGATGTGTTAAATAGGGCGTCCCGAAATTAATGTCCTCGTGTTATCCATTGGACGGCCTATCAGGGACTTGGACGTTCGGATCTGATCGGAATGAGCAGAGGATATTCGTGGTCCAATCAGACGTCGCCAGTTCCATACGATGTCAGCGGCACAAGCACCCTACGACTGCTCAGGGTGTCCTGTATCCTCTGCCACTACTAGTCTGTCTTTTAAAGTCATAACTTTAAAGGGACACTAAAGGCAAATATTAAGTCAAGCTAAAGTGACATAGTTGTGCTCGAGAATCACTAAGGCGTCAATATTATCGTGAACAGAGCGTTAGTAATCGAGAAATTGAGGTAAATGCAGGGCACGATTAGAGACTTGCCCGGGAGATTCAAGTACTCGCACGACGACGAAGGCGCTCCTCACTTGAATTCTGTCACTTGTACTCAACGACGTGTTATAAGAACAACATTGTATTGCAAAAAAGGAAGAAATAAAATACTACTTGTCGAGTTCTATATTATATTTAGAAAAAAATAACTGGTTGACATCACCATTGACAGTGACGTGGGCGGTTTAAAGGTTTCGTTTTCACTCCACTCTCCGCTGACTGCGCTTTTACGTTTCGGTAGTTTCGTTGTCGCGTACTGCTGCGCTAGTTTTCCTGGCTATCGAAACTCCGACAAACTGCAACTAGTGATGCCACGGGACGCCCGAAAGTTTCACACCACTACAGCAAAGACAGCTAGCTGCATCGGTTAATCCACCCACCGTTATTGTTCAGTGGCTATGGTGTTGGGCTGCTGAGCACGAGGTCGCGGGATCGAATCCCGGCCACGGCGGCCGCATTTCGATGGGGGCGAAATGCGAAAACACCCGTGTACTTAGATTTAGGTGCACGTTAAAGATCCCCAGGTGGTCGAAATTTCCGGAGTTCTCCCCTACGGCGTGCCTCATAATCAGAAAGTGGTTTTGGCACGTAAAACCCCATAATTTAACTTTTTTACCGGTTAATCCACCGCTCTGTCATGCCTCGCTTTCTCGATCACCTGGCATTTGCCTTTTGTGCTAAACACCGTACCGCCGTTTGTCAGGCGCCGTTTTACACACCGGCGGCCGCAAAGGGCGATGATGGCGCATGCTAAGTCGCCACTACTCGTTTGGACGGCGGGAGATTTCAGTTGCGATAGCGGTATTCGTACCTTTGAGATACAATTTTCTCGTAAACTCAGTATTGCCTTGGCACGAGACAAGCGTTGCGAGGTTTCTGAAACGGTATTTATACAGTCCACATCGAGTTCGTATTCGCCTTTAGTGTCAGTGCCTCGCTAAGGGCCTCGTTACGCAGAAAATCCGGCGTTGGCCATAAGAGCAAATTTCCGTATATATTTAGGTACATGTATGCCATATGTCCGTGTTATAGTTTGTTAACGAAGCTTCCCCTCAAGTCTAAATATTGTAAGGCAGTTTGTCGTGTGCGTACCATGGCCACGCATGCTTATATCGCCTTTCCGTTTCTCTACCACGGTTGCGCCTTAAAACCACGGCGCTGCAAGTTTGCTTTCTTTTCCTTCCCTCTTCTCCGCCCTTAAACTGGCTCTCTTAACTACTACACGCAGATGCAAGAAACAGCGCGCGCCTTAGATACTATAGATGAGATGAATATTTACAATTATTATTAGGGTTATAATTATATTCGAGTGCTGATTGCCGTGTTATAGTTTGTTAACGAAACTACCCCTCAATTCTAAATATTGTAAGGCAGTTTGTCGTGTGCGTATCATGGCCACGCATGCTTATATCGCCTTTCCGTTTCTCTACCACGGTTGCGCTTTAAAACCACGGCGCTGCAAGTTTGCTTTCCTTTCCTTCCCTCTTCTCCGCCCTTAAACTGACTCTCTTAACTACTACACGCAGAGACAAAGAAACAGCACGCGCATGCGATCGCATAGATGAGATGAATACATATATATAGAAAAGCATCAGTCATAGCTCCCGAAGTATAATATAATATAGAATAGCTCTCGAAGATAGCTATTCCGGCGGCTAGCTTCCCACGCTATGCGTGCCGTCCTCGCACCTGTTAAAACTTTTCCTAGACGCTAGAACTCTACTTTTCCTACGCAACCTTGAGCGATCGGAAAGCGCGTTTTCCACGCCTGGCCGGCGGAGAGGGGGGGCTTCGTTCCGGCCGCGAAGCTCTCCACATCCCCGTAAGGAGCTTGGTGGTGGTCTCGTGCGGACGATGCCCTCTCGGTGAGCGCATATTTCCCCCCTCATCTTTTAAGAGATTCAATATATACAAGCATTTGTCTCGCAAACCAGATTTATTTCAAGGGAATTTTCCATGTCTCAATTATTTCTCTCGTCGTATTCGAGTGCTCATTGCCGTGTTATAGTTTGTTAACGAAGCTTCCCCTCAAGTCTAAATATTGTAAGGCAGTTTGTCGTGTGCGTACCATGGCCACGCATGCTTATATCGCCTTTCCGTTTCTCTACCACGGTTGCGCCTTAAAACCATGGCGCTGCAAGTTTGCTTTCTTTTCCTTCCCTCTTCTCCGCCCTTAAACTGGCTCTCTTAACTACTACACGCAGAGGCAAGAAACAGCGCGCGCTTTAGATACTATAGATGAGATGAATATTTACAATTATTATTAGGGTTATAATTATATTCGAGTGCTGATTGCCGTGTTATAGTTTGTTAACGAAACTACCCCTCAATTCTAAATACTTTAAGGCAGTTTTCCTAGTCTCTAAAGCCGCTCGAGTTCACGCTGCTCCTCTGGCGGCCATTTTTCCAAGAAATTATGCCTTCCAACCACTTCCAAAAATCGACTGTCGCAGACAACACCAGCCCCTTTCCACATAAGTATGAGGCTCGGAGCAGGAGCTATAGCGCGTGAAAGTAACCGCTGGCTTGACGAACCAACCGACTGAGCTACCTTTCCGGGCAACATTGAAGGATCACGAGTTCAGATCACATGTTATGTTCCTTTTTTTTTTTTTAAAGGTATTCTCCTTCCTTTTATCACTGTACGGAAACCCTCCTAAAAAAAAAAATTATATATCCTCAATTATGTGTGGCCACACATGTGCAGGTCATAAATACCAGGTTCTCTAGCCGAGTGCCATCCATGCGGTATAACCGAGCTCAGATTGGTCCACCTTGACTGATCAAATAGGGCGCCACTGTAGGTTAAATGAGGCGTACAACTCCTGCGGGACCCGCCGTGGTTGCTCAGTGGTCATGGTGTTAGACTGCTGAGCACGAGGTCGCGGGATCGGACCCCGGCCACGGCGGCCGCATTTCGATGGGGGCGAAATGCGAAAACACCCGTGTACTTAGAATTGGGTGCACGTTAAAGAACCCCAGGTGGTCGAAATTTTCGGAGTCCTCCACTACGGCGTGCATAATCAGAAAGTGGTTTTTGTCACGCAAAACACCATATTTCAATTTTTAATTTAACTCCTGCGGGGACGGTAGAGTATCCGTCTCCAGTGCAAGAGGACCGTGATTCAAATCCCGGTGCCGCGCAGTTCTCCTCCGGGAAATACAAAAAAAAAAAGAAAATAAAAACCGTGTGTTGAGAAATTGCACAAACAGGCCTGGAGTGCGGCCTGATCCCGGTGACCAGAACCGGTAACGCACTCTCTCACCAGAGCAGGATTGGCCACCCTGGTGCAGTACTTGGCCACAACCTCCTATATGAATACAACAATCAAACCCCGGCCCTCAGTCCCCAGCAGCCGCGAAGCAACTGACCACGGCGGCGGTCAGATCTGTAACGCTGCAGAGGGTGCTAAGAATACCTGGCTCCGGACAGGCCGCCATTGGAATCTGAACCTGGCAACGTTTAACGTTAGAACGCTATCTAGTGAGGCGAGTCTAGCAGTATTATTGGAGGAATTAGAGGGTAGTAAATGGGATATAATAGGGCTCAGTGAGGTTAGGAGGACAAAAGAAGCATATACAGTGCTAAAAAGCGGGCATGTACTGTGTTACCGGGGCTTAGCGGAGAGACGAGAACTAGGAGTCGGATTCCTGATTAATAAGGAAATAGCTGGTAACATAAAGGAACTCTATAGCATTAACGAGAGGGTGGCAGGTCTTGTTGTGAAACTTAATAAGAGGTACAAATTGAAGGTGGTACAAGTCTATGCCCCTACATGCAGTCATGATGACCAGGAAGTCGAAAGCTTTTATGAAGACGTGGAATCGGCGATGGGTAAAGTCAAAACAAAATACACTATACTGATGGGCGACTTCAATGCCAGGGTAGGCAAGAAGCAGGCTGGAGACAAGTCAGTGGGGGAATATGGCATAGGCTCTAGGAATAGCAGAGGAGAATTATTAGTAGAGTTTGCAGAACAGAATAATATGCGGATAATGAACACCTTTTTCCGCAAGCGGGTTAGTCGAATGTGGACGTGGAGGAGCCCGAATGGTGAGACTAGAAATGAAATCGACTTCATACTCTGCGCGAACCCTGGCATCATACAAGATGTAGACGTACTCGGCAAGGTACGCTGCAGTGACCATAGGATGGTAAGAACTCGAATTAGCCTAGACTTGAGGAGGGAACGGAAGAAACTGGTACACAAGAAGCCAATCAATGAATTAGCGGTAAGAGGGAAACTAGAGGAATTCCGGATCAAGCTACAGAACAGGTATTCGGCTTTAACTCAGGAAGAGGACCTTAGTGTTGAAGCAATGAACGACTATCTCATGGGAACCATTAAAGAGTGCGCAATAGAAGTCGGTGGTAACTCCGTTACACAGGAAACCAGTAAGCTATCGCAGGAGACGAAAGATCTGATCAAGAAACGCCAATGTATGAAAGCCTCTAACCCTACAGCTAGAATAGAACTGGCAGAACTTTCTAAGTTAATCAACAAGCGTAAGACAGCGGACATCAGGAACTATAATATGGATAGAATTGAACAGGCTCTCAGGAACGGAGGAAGCCTAAAAACAGTGAAGAAGAAACTAGGAATAGGCAAGAATCAGATGTGTGCGTTAAGAGACAAAGCCGGCAATATCGTTACTAATATGGATGAGATAGTTCAAGTGGCTGAGGAGTTCTATAGAGATTTATACAGTACCAGTGGCACCCACGACGATAGTGGAAGAGAGAATAGCCTAGAGGAATTCGAAATCCCACAGGTAACGCCAGAAGAAGTAAAGAAAGCCTTAGGAGCTATGCAAAGGGGGAAGGCAGCCGGGGAGGATCAGGTAACAGCAGATTTGTTGAAGGATGGTGGTCAGATTGTTCTAGAGAAACTGGCCACCCTGTATACGCAATGCCTCATAACCTCGAGCGTACCGGAATCTAGGAAGAACGCTAACATAATCCTAATCCATAAGAAAGGGGACGCCAAAGACTTGAAAAATTATAGACCGATCAGCTTACTGTCCGTTGCCTACAAAGTATTTACTAAGGTAATCGCAAATAGAATCAGGAACACCTTAGACTTCTGTCAACCAAAGGACCAGGCAGGATTCCGTAAAGGCTACTCAACAATAGACCATATTCACACTATCAATCAAGTGATAGAGAAATGTGCAGAATATAACCAACCGTTATATATAGCTTTCATTGATTACGAGAAAGCGTTTGATTCAGTCGAAACCTCAGCAGTCATGGAGGCATTACGGAATCAGGGTGTAGATGAGCCATATGTAAAGATACTGGAAGATATCTATAGCGGCTCCACAGCCACCGTAGTCCTCCACAAAGAAAGCAACAAAATCCCTATAAAGAAAGGCGTCAGACAGGGAGATACGATATCTCCAATGCTATTCACAGCATGTTTACAGGGGGTATTCAGAGGCCTGGAGTGGGAAGAATTGGGGATAAAAGTTGATGGAGAATACCTTAGCAACTTGCGATTCGCTGATGATATTGCCTTGCTTAGTAACTCAGGAGACCAATTGCAATGCATGCTCACTGACCTGGAGAGGCAAAGCAGAAGGGTGGGTCTGAAAATTAATCTGCAGAAAACTAAAGTAATGTTTAACAGGCTCGGAAGAGAACAGCAGTTTACGATAGGTAGCGAAGCACTGGAAGGGGTAAGGGACTACATCTACTTAGGGCAGGTAGTGACCACGGATCCGGATCATGAGACTGAAATAACCAGAAGAATAAGAATGGGCTGGGGTGCGTTTGGCAGGCATTCTCAAATCATGAACAGCAGGTTGCCACTATCCCTCAAAAGGAAAGTGTATAACAGCTGTGTGTTACCAGTACTCACATATGGGGCAGAAACCTGGAGACTTACGAAAAGGGTTCTGCTGAAATTGAGGACGACGCAACGAGCTATGGAGAGAAGAATGATGGGTGTGACGTTAAGGGATAAGAAAAGAGCAGATTGGGTGAGGCAACAAACGCGGGTAAACGACATCTTAGTTGAAATCAAGAAAAAGAAATGGGCATGGGCCGGACATGTAATGAGGAGGGAAGATAACCGATGGTCACTAAGGGTTACGGACTGGATTCCAAGGGAAGGGATGCGTAGCAGGGGGCGGCAGAAAGTTAGGTGGGCGGATGACATTAAGACGTTTGCAGGGACAACATGGCCACAATTAGTACATGACCGGGGTAGTTGGAGAAGTATGGGAGAGGCCTTTGCCCTGCAGTGGGCGTAACTAGGCTGATGATGATGATGATGATGCCATATGTACCTAAATTGTACCTATTTAGGTACATGTATGCCATATATATTCGGCGGCAGCAGCAGCGGCAGGGAAACACCGAATCTAAGCCTGTGCTCTGCTTTTTGCAATCGGGAACATCGACCTTATCGTCACATCGAAGCGCATGCAGAAGAGCTTCCGCACCGCCCTGGCCTGCGCACAAGAAGCTAAAATTTGGACTGCCTGCACGCATCTGTGGCACTCGTCACCAGCATCTCGAGTATAAAGGCGTCTCGTCCTGGCGTAGCGGCATTCGGCGGCAGCAGCAGCGGCAGGGAAACACCGAATCTAAGCCTGTGCTCTGCTTTTTGCAGGTTGGTACCTTTCTGTATGGCTGCCTTCTGAGTATATACTATTGCTGCTGCTGCCGCTGCCATTAGACTACTACCAGTGCTTATGCGTTGCATGTCTGCCTCTATGCCCTTCTTTCGTGTTGTGTTTTTTGTAGAAACGTATTAAGTTGCATACGTAGCAATGACACCGAAACAAATTTGTTGCTTTTTCTGCGAGACCGAGTTTGAACCTGCTGAGGCAGTGATAGTATGCGCAGACTGCGAGCACCGATTTCACATGGGAGATTGCTCTGGCCTCACAGAAAAGCAGTACAAGAGCAAATCAGCATCTGCTAGGCAAAAGTGGTCGTGTCTCACCTGTAACGCCTCGAAGAACGCGAAAGAAGGCCAAAAAGTTGCAGCCAGTGCCGATGAGATTACGGACATTAGATCACTGTTGCTTAGCATTAACCGGAAGCTTGACGAACTTATGCCCCTTAAAGAAACAGTGTCTAAAATTGAAGAATCAGTTCAAATGATGTCAGAGAAATATGGCGAAGTTCTTTAACGGGTGGCCACATAAGAGTGGGAAACAAAGGAAATTCGGAAAAGAATTGACATGCTAGCACAAAAATCTAAAGACACAGCTGGTGAGACTGTTCAAGTGCAACTGGAGCTACATGAACTGGAATGGAGAAATCGAAGGCAAAACTTAGAATTTCATGGAATTCCTGTCTCTGAGCAAAAAATATTTTAAACAAAGTGAACAGTGTTGCTAACATGATGGAGGTTCCCGAACTCGCGGAACTAGACGTTAGTGCCATACATCGCCTTCGAGCAAGACCTGGCAAGATCCCTGGTGTGATCGTTAGGTTCACAAGGCAAATGGCACGAGATCAGTGGTTTGTGAACAGACATAAATTGAAGGAAAGTAACTCCAGTGTCTTCGTACTAGAAAACTTGATCAGTCACAACAGGCACTTACTTGGTATGGTGAAAGAATGGGCCAAAGAAAAAGGGTACCGTTACGCGTGGCACCGAAATGGCAAGGTATTTCTGAGGCGGGCGGATGGCGACCGAGCACTTGTGATACGAAACGCACACGACCTTCCCGCTTAGTTTGTACTTTCATGATTGCACATTGTTTTGCTAAATGTCCAGTATGACACAACATAGACATTTTCTTCCGCAAGAATTAGATGTAGCTGGTATAACCGAACATAAAATTTCCTTGAAATGCCTTCACTTGAATGCGCGCTCGCTCTGTACTAAAATAACAGATATCGTGGATTTCATCTTCAGTTCTTCCTTTTTGTTCGACGCCGTCATGGTCACGGAGACGTGGTTCAAAGATGACCGCGACGAACTTAGCTTGGCTCCTTATCACTGTTATTTTTTTAAATCGTCCAAATCGTCGAGGGGGCGGTGTTATGTTGCTATTGAAAGATGCAATGAATTGCGAATTGCTTCCATCGTTCTGTAGTGTATGTGACGACTTCGAAATACTTACGGCACGTGCTGGCAAATACGTGTTCTCTGTTTGTTATAGGCCCCCAAATGGCAGCCTTCCTAGTTTTTTTTTGTATCTATGAGCAGCTTCTGCGTTTTGTTTCCGACAATAACTTGTTCTTGATATGTGGTGGCGATTTTAACATAGATCTGTCTGTAAATTCCACATACCAGAATGAAATGATCACTACAATAACGCCACATGGTTTTGAAAGTCTGATTGCTTCGCCAACCCGAATTACAGACCGCATTGAAACTCTACTCGACTTATTCATAACAAATATGCAAAACGAAAGCATAACCACCGGTGTGCTATCATACGACATAAGCGACCACCTTCCAATATTTATCATGGTACCTAAACATAGTTTTCGAGACAAGAGGGATGTGAGATGCTTCACTTATCAGCCAATTACAGCAGCTAACCTTGAGGCTTTTAGAACTCAGATGTTAACCTGTGACCTGGAAGTTATCGGTCAAATCGCGAACGCGGAAGAGGCATATACAAAGTTCATAGATATAATTTCTGGTGTATACAAGTACCACTTTCCCGAAAAAAGAATTACCTTAGGCAAAAAAATTCGTAAACCTTGGATAACGCCTGAACTACTTGCAAAAATACATCGCAAAAACGAACTTTATCATAAATTTATTCAAAATAAGGACCCAGATACACTAAAACAATTTAAATCTTATCAAAATAAACTGAATAAAAAAATAAAGCTAAGCAGAATGCGACACATTCAGTCTGAATTTGAGTGCTCTGCACCAAAACCTGACTTCTTTTGGAAAAGGTTAAATACTTGAAAGAGCGTAGGTTAGGGCGTGTTGGTATTCCATAACTGAGGTTTTTTAGCGCACGAGAAGAGACGAAAGACAGTGACGAGACGAGGACACAGCGCTAACTTCCTACAATGGTTTTATTCCACAAAGCGGTACACACATATATATAGGTAACACACACAACCGTACGCATGCGCATAAGTACTGATTTCTAGTCAAATGAGACTGCAAGGAGACATGTGTTATGGTAAGTTAAGATCTTATCAAAGATGAAAGAACGACCATGCATAGCCAAAAAAAAATTGTTGTAATTGCAAGATTAAAATGTAATCTCCATCAGGCCACCCTCTGTGTCACGTTTAAAAAAACGAATTCTTTACTTGAAAGATCTATTGAAGGCGCGCTGACACAAGCGCTCCCTAGACTAGCAATCTTCGCCGCTTCAATAATCACACGTGTTGTTTGTGAGGAAGAAGCCCAGCACAAACAACACGTGAGATTATTGAAGCGGCGAAGATTGCGAGTCTAGGGAGCGCTCGTGTTAGCGCGTCTTCAATAGATCTTTCAAGTAAAGAATTCGCTTTTTTAAACGTGACACAGAGGGTGGCCTGATGGAGATTACATTTTAATCTTGCAATTACAAAAATTTTTTTGGCTATGCATGGTCGTTCTTTCATCATTGATAAGATCTTAACTTACCATAACACATGTCTCCTTGCAGTCTCATTTGACTAGAAATCAGTACTTATGCGCATGCGTACGGTTGTGTGTGTTACCTATATATATGTGTGTACCGCTTTGTGGAATAAAACCATTGTTGGAAGTTAGCGCTGTGTCCTCGTCTCGTCACTGTCTTTCGTCTCTTCTCGTGCGCTAAAAAACCTCAGTTAAATACTGTCCTTAATCGAAATAAATCGCATTCTCGTATGGAAAAACTGAACATAAATGGCGATGAGATATCTGGCATCCCTCTCGCCACTATGTTTAATGATCACTTTGTTAGCAACAATCAAAACAGTTCATCTAGGACATTGTTTAATTTAAACCTGTTGCTAGCCCCTTCTCAATATTTCTTGAGCCTGTCTCTGAACATGAAGTTTTCTCTGCTTTCACGTCACTGCGAAATAGTTCCTCGTGTGATTTTGAAAGCATGCAAATTAGACCGATAAAGTACGTGTTAGATATTGTCGCACCGCACCTTACATATATTATTAATTTATGTTTGTCCAGTGCAACTTTTCCGAAAAGAATGCAAGTCGCTAAAGTGAGTGTTTTATTTAAAAAGGGAGACAGAAATGATATCCAACATTATAGGCCTATATCCATATTGCCTATCTTTTCTAAGGGCCTGGAAAAAATCTTACATCACCAATTTAATCATTTTTTTGAGAAGAACAATATAATATCACCTGCCCAATTCGGCTTCAGAAAGCTTAAGTCCACCGAATATGCACTGTTGGAACAAAAGGAATTCATCTTATCCCAGTTCGAAGAAAGAAGACTTGTGCTTAGCGTCTATGCGGATTTTAGCAAAGCATTTGATAAATTCACCATTTAACATTGTTTGAAAAACTTAATAGCTATGGCATTCGAGGTCATTCTTTAGCACTAATTAAATCTTACCTAGCAAGCAGACAGCAATTTGTTAAGATAGATATGCATTGCTCAAGTATGAAGCCTATTTCAAAGGGAGTTCCGCAGGGAAGTGTTTTGGGGCCCGTTCTTTTTAACGCCTTTATCAATGATGTAACGAACATTTACCGAAACGCGAAATATGTCCTGTATGCTGATGACGCCAGTATATTTGTTTCAGGAACAAACTGTACAGATATAGAGTATGAAACGAACCTCATGCTCTCTAAGCTGAGGGACTGGTCAATAAAGAACCAATTAGAAATAAATACAAATAAAACCAAAGCTGTGCTCTTTAGGCCTAAAAATAAGCCAGTGAATTCAAATATTAACATTATGTACGGGGAAAAAAACGATAGAAATGGTTACTAGTATGAGAACTCTCGGCGTAACGCTTTCGAGTAATATGCTTTGGGACGAACACATTGACGCCGTCACAATCCAGTTATCTAGGGTCATTGGCATGATGTGGAAATGTAAATCACTATTGCCGTTTAAAGTTAAACTTCTGATTTATAACTCGCTTTTTTATTCGTACCTCTATTATTGCCTATTGGTGTGGGGTACAACTACCTTTGTTAATTTGCACAAACTACTTCTCTTGCAAAAGAAGTTTGTTCGGCTGCTTTTTAATGTCCCCTACAACTCCCATACTATAAACTTATTTCAGGAAGCCAACATAATTTCTGTATTAAAGTTATACCAATACAAGTTAACAACTGCATTTAGGCGGGAAGTAAAACTGAACTGCTCCTTTCTACGAGAACTTTGTAACCTTGAACTTAATGACAAATTTTATGTTACCCGTCATAAAGAGATATGGCGGGTGGTCACACCCAGAACAAATTATTTAAGGGAAAAGCTGTCACACACAATGACAATGCTTCTAAATAAATATAATAATCTAGTCGTTGATATCACCAAAATAACGGGCCAACAACTGAGAGACTTGTATGTGCAGAATTTTTAAATTACTAGTTAAGTATGTATATAAAGTGTGCATATATGCTTGTGTATATGTGTGTGTGTATATATGTAGGTATGCATACGAGTGTGTATGCATATACGGGTATATGAATACATGTGTGTGTATATATATGTGTGTATTGTTGTAAATGGGTCGCAAGCCCCAAGGGTAGCGTTGGCCTGGCGGCCTGGGGCACAACTGGAAGCATCCGAAGGTCCTGGCAAAGCTTGAGTCGACTGCTAACAGAACAACTTGTTTATTCTAGCATCGCAAAAGAGCGGCCGGTCAGGTCGACCGAAGTGGAAAGACGGGAGAGCACGGTACTCGACGGAAGAATTCGAAGCCTCCCTCGGCGTCGGGGGCAGCTGCTTTTATACTCTCGGAGTCGAGGGCAAGAAGGAACAGCTCGGGATGGGGCGCACGTGACGGCGGGGCACGGACACCTTGAGAGACACGTTGAGACAAGAAGTGACGCATCCGCCGGGCCTGCGCCGGTCAGTCCTCCTCGCTGCACACTTGGGGAGCTCCTCTCCCCGGCTGCCGCGCTTTGACAAGCGTGGGCACCAACATGCACACACACTCACACACACACACGAAGACACGTGGCATTGAAACATGCCTGGACGCGCTTGGCAGGAAGCGTTGCGGCAGCGCTGAACGGGCCAAAATGTCCGCCGCTTTGAATGAAGCCCCGGCGTCCGTTGCATCCGCGCCGGCTATACCGCGCGTCGTAGGCGATACATAACAGACCGCCCCGCCGGGAGAAGGAGATCCCGATGGTCAGGGGACTGCATCCGCTGTCCGGAGGGATGTCGCTCGATGATGCTCATACCCGAAGTCGGTCGTCCCTCGGCGTTTCTTGAGCGCAGCGCACAGAGAAGGCCTTGTTCTCACGTTCAGGTTCACACAGGACCCTGCAAAGTGACTTCGGGAGAGTTGCCATTTTTTCTCTCGTTCCCAGCAAGCGTTAGAACTACGCCGAAACTCAACCGTTCAGTCAGCAAGCACGGCACAACCCTCACTAAGCCCTGCCAGGCTCTTTCCCCTTTTATACTACTGCCTAGTTCCTTACAGTCTAGCAGCAATCAGAACGCGTCCACAAATTGGAAAATTGCACTAGAAAGCACGTCATCACTTTGAAACACTAAACAAAAGCAATATATTAAATATCCTGCCACAGGAAGAAAACATCAGTAACAAACAAGTTTGAGGATGATTCCTACGTTAGGGGCCTCGACTTGAGCCATCGGTGTTACCGTTGAGACTCCCCTTTTTGTAACGCACCTCAAAGGAATATTGTTGCAAAGCGAGGCTCCAGCGCAGGAGGCGGCCATTTGTGGAAGAGATGTTCTGCAGCCATTGGAGAGTGCAGTGATCCGTCTCGAAGCATGCGAAGCGGAGACCGCAGCGAGCGACCGTACACGAGCTCAGCTGGCGAAAACCCCGTAGCCGCATGCGGCGCGGTCCTTAATGCAAACATCACCCCCGGCAGACACAGCTCCCAGTCAGTTTGTTGTTCAAAACACAATGCTCTCAACACGCGCTTCAGGACGGAGTGGAGCTTCTCAACGGAATTCGACTGTGGGTGGTACACTGAGCTGTCTAACAGCTTTACCCCGCACCTTTCGAGAAAGGCTGTCGTCAAAGCGCTAGTAAACACTGTACCCTGATCTGACTGGATTTCCGCAGGAAAACCAACTCGCGCAAATATGGACAGTAGTGCATTGACTATCTCAACTGAGCTGAGTTCTTTAAGCGGCACTGCTTCAGGGAACTTTGTCGCTGGGCAGATCACAGTCAAAATGTGTCTGTACCCCGTGGTTGTTACCGGCAGAGGTCCCACTGTATCAATAACGAGCCGTCTAAAAGGCTCCGTAATGATAGGTACCAACTTCAACGGCGCCCTCGATTTGTCCCCTGGTTTGCCCACCCGCTGAATGGTGTCACATGTCCTCACAAAGTGTCCTGCGTCACGGAAACACCCTGGCCAATAGTACTCTTGCAAGAGACGGTCCTTAGTCTTCTTAACTCCCAGGTGTCCGGACCACCAACCTCCATGCGACAAGCGCAACAGATCCTGACGGTAGCACTGAGGCACGATCAGCTGATCGAACTCCACTCCCCTGCGGTCTAGACACTTCCGGTACAGGACCCCACCTCTTTCCACAAAACGAGCATTTTTCTAGGCAATACCTTCCTTGACATTGCAGCGCATGTTTTCTAGACCTGCCATCCTTTTTTTGCTCGGCTATCAAAGCCGACCGGCTGACTTTTAGCAACCTATTAAGTCCATCTGACGTAGGCGCGATGAGCAAATCTGCAGATAGCTCTTCTAACTTTCCCGTGTCGGGCATTTCCTCTCCAGTATCTGGTGCCTTCAACGCTACAGGCTCAATTGTATTCAGTTCGGACGTGCTCTGAATATCAGCTTGCTGCGCCTCCGACCCTTTCTCATTGTTCGACAACGTCGGCCCCGCAACTACCGCCTTTGCAGCGAGCTCCCGAACTCTCGATCTGGTTAAAGCCTGAACGCTAGCCTCACCAAACAAAAGCCCCTTCTCGCGTAGGAGGTGATCGGACCTGTTCAAAAATAGTTACGGGTACTGGGGGGGCAGCATAGATGACACTGCGGCCTCCGTCTCAAGTGCTCCGAAAGGTCCTTCAATAAGCACTTTTGCTACGGGCAGACACATGCTATGAGCTTCCACGGCTTGCTTGATCCATGCGCACTCGCCCGTGAACATATCGGGTTCTACGTAATAGGGGTGAACGACATCCATTGTAGCTGCAGAATCACGAAGCACTCGGCACTCTTTCCCGTTCACGAGGAGGTCTCGCATGTAAGGCTCGAGAAGCTTCATGTTCTCGTCAGTGCTCCATAATGACAAAAACACGACTTTTGTTTTTGTTTCTGGACACTGCGCCGAAAAGTGACCCGGCTTCTGGCACGTATAACAAACGCGCGCTTGCCTCGTCTCGAACCGCTTTCTGCGTTCGGCTTCGGCTGCCGCCGTCTCCTTACGTTCGGTCGGATTGCTTTCACTCGCATCCGCACTACATGTGTCCCCCCTTGCTCTCATGGGTGTGAACTTCGGCCTCTCAAACTTGGAGCCAAATTCACCCTCTTGACCGTCCTTAGCTCCGCGAGCCCGACGCGTCACAAACTCCTCGGCTAGCTCGGCGGCTTTAGCCACCGTACTAACGTCTGGCCTATCCAAGACCCAGTACCGCAGTTCTCAGGTAACCGACTATAAAACTGTTCCAGCCCGAAACACTGCAGAACTTTCTCGTGGTCACCAAACGCTTCCTCTTCTTTGAGCCACTCCTGCATGTCTGACATTAGCCTGTAGGCAAACTCTGTATATGACTCGCTTCTGCCTTTCTCATTTTCCCGAAACTTCCGACGCAACGCCTCCGCTGACAGCCTGTACTTTTTTAGCAGACTCGATTTCACTTTGTCGAAATCCTCTGCCTCCTCTCTCTTCAAGCGAGTGACTACGTCGACCGCCTCGCCGGGTAACAAAGTGAGCAAGCGCTGTGGCCACGTTTCCCGAGAGAACCCCTGCTTCTCGCACATTCGCTCAAAGTTAACCAGGAACAAACCAATGTACTCTCCAAGCTTAAACGGCCGCATCAGGTCAGTCATTTTGAACGATACTCGTTCTCCTGCACCGTGTGACTGACTTCCATTACGAGCGCGTTCCATCTCTACCTCGAGACGCTTCATTTCCAAAGCGTTATGACGGTCGCGCTCCTCTTTTCCTTTCTCTTGTTGCTCTCGCTCTTTCTCTTTCTGTTCTTTACGTTCGCGCTCCTGTCTTTTTTCCCTCTCCTCAATGGTCTCAAGGCATTCCGACAGCTCGTCATCCTCAGCTTTTAACTCAAGATAGCCCTTAGCAGTTCTTGTTTTCTGAGTTTGTCTGAGACATCCAGACCCAACTCTCTTGCAAGCTCCAGCAATTTCGGTTTGCATAACGCCTTCCAATCCATGGCTGCTCTGAATGCTGCTATCTCTACTTCCTACTATTGTCTTGCCGCAAACTAACCCGGCAGCAACGACAACCACAATTACCAGCTCTGTTTCTGACACTAACAAAGCCTGGCAAAACTCAGAAGAAAGTCCCGCACTCACCAAACCACGCAGCCAAGAATTCAGCACAGTCGTTCCGCTGCAGGCAACCAGTCATCACATAGGGCTCGTTGTACTGCTCCCGGATGGTCGTTGTGCTGCTCAGCATACAGTCGACCGCATATCTTCGCTGCTGGCCTCCGTTGTCGCGATCTCACCGCTGGCAAACAGTTGTTGCAAATGGGTCGCAAGCCCCAAGGGTAGCGTTGGCCTGGCGGCCTGGGGCACAACTGGAAGCATCCGAAGGTCCTGGCAAAGCATGAGTCGACTGCTAACAGAACAACTTGTTTATTCTAGCATCGCAAAAGAGCGGCCGGTCAGGTCGACCGAAGTGGAGAGACGGGCGAGCACGGTACTCGACGGAAGAATTCGAAGCCTCCCTCGGCGTCCGGGGCAGCTGCTTTTATACTCTCGGAGTCGAGGGTAAGAAGGAACAGCTCGGGATGGGGCGCACGTGACGGCGGGGCACGGACACGTTGACACGTTGAGACAAGAAGTGACGCATCCGCCGGGCCAGCGCCGGTCAGACCTCCTCGCTTCACAGTTGGGGAGCTCCTCTCCCCGGCTGCCGCGCTTTGACAAGCGTGGGCACCAACATGCACACACACTCACACACACACACGAAGACACGTGGCATTGAAACATGCCTGGACGCGCTTGGCAGGAAGCGTTACGGCAGCGCTGAACGGGCCAAAATGTCCGCCGCTTTGAATGAAGCCACGCCGTCCGTTGCATCGGCGCCGGCACGAGCACATCGAAATTGGATTTCACCGCTCTTTCTGCGCACGCGCGAGGAGCAGTAGTTGCGAGAGAGAAATGTGGGGACTTTTGGTGCTCAAAATTTCTCTTCGCCTAGGTACTACGGGGAAGAAAGCTGTTAGCTCCGTTTGTCCCTAGCCGAGCTTGCAGCACAGAATCGACAGGATGCGTGGGCGGCAAGACCAGAAAGCCGCGTCCGAGGTGAGTTTGTTGCTATTTTGTTGCAACGGCAGCATATTAAATTTTGTAGTCGCAGGGGATACGTTTGGAAGTGAGGTGTCTTCTCGAATGACTTTAGTGGCAAAGTATTACGTCGTGCCGATGCATTGTTCATTAGTGTCGTTGATCAAGGTCAGCATACCACGCACTTCAGGGGAATCGCGGGAACGGAAACAGTTTATGAATTAACTGCCGTGCCGATGCATTAGTTCTTAATGTAACTGAGCATACAACACACTTGGAGATTCGTGGGAATGGAAATTTTGTACTCTGTATGTGTATGTGTGTACTTGCGTCGCCATGCGATCGAGCCGTAGATCGTTGTGAGAGCTGTACAGCCACACTGGCAAAACACTACGCCCTGCGGATGAATACGGAAGAAATGTATGCTAAAGAAAAATGGTCGTCATGCAACTTCATAGCAGTAGACCTTTGTGAAAGCTGTATAGTAACACTGGCTAGTTAATAATCCCGGCTGTTACAATGTCTAGCTCATATAAGGGGCGCTCTATATGGACGAAACAAGGGCTCAGATCGCTACAACCGCATGCGAAATACTCTGAATGCCTGCCAGTACACTTGTTCGGCGTCTCCGTGCTTGTACTGCGGCAGGAGACGTGACGGCAAGTGGGCGCGTATATCACAGTGGCCGCTTTCCACTCTTGGTATACTTTGCCGCAATACAATGCGCATGCTTCATTGCGCGACACTGGTGCCCTGCAGCGAAGCTGGCTTTAGGCAAACGGCATTATGCAACGCTCGAGCCATCTTGTCCGTCACTGCGGATAGAAAACGCATACACGTTCAACCTATTTGAGCTGCATCATTTTGTCGATGTTTACCCCTCTATACTAAATGAAGAGGATAAAGTACGCCAGTGTGGGTGATTTAAAAGATTAATAAAAAGCCCGGTAACATATGTGCTGTCAGTGAAAAAACACTATTAATGCAGGTCTCCACGCTCCTGTAAAGAAAAAAAAAGATGCAATTCAGTGGTGACCCTCTGGAGGTGGATCCGTACCTATGTAAGCACAGCCGGCTCATTAGTCACAAAGTAGGAGCTGAAGAGAACTTTTTAATGCTCATTAGACTACATTGACAGCGATTATTTGTGGTCAGCCAGTGACAAATGCATTGCACCAAACAGTGAGACTTCGTCTTAATCCGCAATGCTTACGTGGCGAACAGGAGAGCAAAAGGTGAAAACAATGTTTTCATACAAGGCAAGTCATCCATGTAGTGGGATTGCATTTATCGTTGGTGTAGTGTTGATGCACTTTCTGAATTCCAACCTTTAATGCAGCTTAGTTTCCGTTGGTGCAAGTGCTTCTACTGGAAACATCCAAAATATGATTTATCAAATCAGGTTGCCGTCTTGTAATTTTTGAAATTTTCCTCTGGTCTTAAGTCTTTTCTGAATCTGGAAGAGCTGGCTGATTGTACATTTCATCTCGAGATAGTTTACACACTTCCAGCAACACAGGTTACCACACTTTGTTGAGTGCAGATGAGCACTGCAAATTCTATCATTTTGATGAGGCACCGATCTAATGCCACTCACTCTTGCCACAACGCTTTCT
The DNA here is from genome assembly GCF_050947875.1 of Dermacentor variabilis. NCBI lineage: Eukaryota > Metazoa > Arthropoda > Arachnida > Ixodida > Ixodidae > Dermacentor > Dermacentor variabilis. Next base: position 149,682,975 of record NC_134574.1, read on the forward strand.
CAACTTGTACTGTACTTGTTTCTTCCACCTTCCATTTGCAGCACCAGGGCTAAGGCACAACAGCAATAACATTTCTAGCAGAAAATGCTTGCTCCTTGGCATCTGATCCCCCGTTCATTTGCTACTTTCTTCCAATTTTTTTTAATGTGATGCTCCTGCCTTCACACACTGTCAGACTGTTCTCCTTCATGCGTTTCCTTGTACTCTTTCTGTCCGCTTCTTGCTCAACATACCGTGCATGCCTTCAGTCATGTCCAATTGATCGATGCAGTCTTGTCCTTTTCTATCTCTCCTCCAGAACCTGCAACTTTCAACAACCTGGCATTATTTTGCTTCTTTTTGTGATAGTGCCTGGCTATCTGTTGCTGATGCCACACATTCACTTTGCAATGGTTTATTAGACCACATACATAAATTAATAGCTGTATAAAACCTTGACCCTCCAGCACTTCCACAAAATTCATGCAGAAGTGGAAACAAAGATTACTTAATTCCTCACCACACGTTACTATGTCTGCATCAAAGCTTGATATTACCAACATGTGTGCAGTGTCGTTGCCCATGCTTCCTGGACAGGAAAGCCAGTTGCTCCAGTTCACAAGGCTAGAACAACTGCGAAGTGATTGAGCTATCTGCTTGTGCTGCATTTTTTTGCCACAAGCTGTACAAGGTCATGGCTTGTGCTGCAGAAACCGCATCTTTTTGCCTGCTGCATTCCTTTGTGATGCATTGAACGTGTCTGCTTCTGTTTCCCCTGCTATTTTTACAGAGAAGCTGTATATGGCTAGGTTCTGACCATGACCAATAGTGCATACATCGACAGGGTGTGTAGAAAAAAGTTGCGTCGACAGAATTGAATCCACAGTAGCCTGCTGTGCGCCAGCAGTGCTCAGTGGCTCCGGAGTGCATGGCAGAATAATAAAACGTCATTGTGTACCCACCAATGTCTGTGCCTCGTTTTCTTGTGAAGTCGACATCGCTCTAGCGACGTTATCAGCAGTTTTACTTTGGTCCTGCTATGGCCAGGACGCGTCTAGTTCGTACTGAAGAACAACAATGTGCATGTTAAGAGCACCGGTGTGAGCAACAGCGTGAAGGCAACGGGCAGTTGCTATAGCCAGACCCGCCTTGTCTGCAGATCCGTAATGTCGGCTAGCTGCTCTGTGACCGATGAAGAACAGCGTGCCCGTGAGGATCACCTTTGCAAACAGAAGCGGGAGTGGGCACGAAAGCATCGGCGACCAATTGCAGTATATCACAGTGACCACAAAGCAATGGTTACCATGGTGACAAAGTAAATAGAAGATCAAAGATAACGAAGTTGTGTGTATGTTTCTTTATTTAATCAATATAGCAATTAACCATATATAACTCAATATACTTGTCAACAAGTACAGCTTCAGCTGGTCTTCCATCTTCACATAGTGGAAGGGCTCTGAATTGTATTTTTTTTATCATTTGTCATCAAACTTGTGCATTTTCTTTTTGTAATGCTACAGCCTGTTTCGTGCCATTACTGTTTTCTCTGCTTTTGCCTATTCTGCAGCAGTTGCTGGCATTGTCTCTTGCCTAGGTGTTGGTCCGCACAACGTGCTAGAGATGCCATAGACAGTTTAATCACAGGGTGTTCAATGTAAGAGAAGGTCAAAATTACTGGTGTTTCTAATTTTTTAAGCAGCGATTTTTGAACTCTTGTGTGATAAAATCTCGCTTTGTTGATAAACAAGTGATTATCTTTGACAAGTTGTTTCCTATGACAACATTTTTTCTGCGTCGAAAGTTCACACATTTGCCAACAAGGTGCACACACGAGTCAAAGAACTTTGAAACTTTATAGGTCTTGCTTCATGCTTTGTCACTTGGTTTGACATTTTATTCTCATTTTTGATCTCATTAACCTGGCTGCTGTGTGGGAATACCGAACTTGCTACTTAGTACTCAGCATGAAACAATGCTTTAAAACCACTGTGTTGTCCACTGGCCTCACCATGCCACTGTGTGGTTTTGATCAGAATTTTCCATCATAAGTACACTGTTACAAACTTGCACATGACAAGTATGTTACCCTATATGCAAGCAATGCACTGTTTAAAGCAGAGCTAAATACTTCACCAAAAGAACTGCTTTCACCTCCAGTCCACTCTTTTTAGTCTGTTGTCTAAACATCCTGCCAAATACTGTCATTGCTATTGCGTCCTGCTGCAAATGTTCATTGTCAGTATACCTTAATTGTTTTGCCTGCTAGCGCAAGTAATATGCCTGAAAATGTACTATGGTGGTGTCCTGTCCTCTTAAGGATGACCAATTTTCCTGGAAACCATAGTAGCCAGAAGAATGGTATTTAAAATGTGCATCACCAAGGTCCTGCAGAAGAGCAGAGCTCAGTGTTTGAGCTTTGACATCACTCCATAGAATACCTGCATATAATTTGTGCTCAATTAACCTTGCTGCAAGACTTTTTCCAAGGGCAAGGCCTAGAATGTTAGTCAATTTTTGATGCTCTGACCTAGTTTGATGTGATTTTCTGTGACATTTTTCTCTATTCCTTTCTTGATTATCTTGGATAGTGGCCTTCTTAGGAGCTATTGCTTCATTAGATGTTTCCTAGGAAGGAAAATCTTGGAAGCCATTATACCACACTAGTGCGCATCATCTGTAAGGAAACAAAGCACTGCATGAGCAGAGGTCTGTCTGCGGCAGCTGCTGTGAATTGCGCCCACGCATCACCCATGTGCTGCTCTCGTGGTCTTCCAATTAGCAACGCAGTTGCACCACACCTTGCTTTGTTTGCGAAGTGCCACACGAGATAGATTGTCCATGCTAGCCAATATATTGCGAAATGGAAACCTGTATAGAGCTGCACTCAAATTTCGCATTAGGCAGTAGGCGAAATATTTTGTAAAAGTAACAATTATATAAATACCATGCAATGAAACCAATCAATATGTACTGAACCAAACTTGTCACCTAATCGCACTGCAGGGAACCCCTGATCATTCTAAGTTACACCAAAGGCTTGTCATATTTAAATAGTCTCTTGTGCACGCAGTGTATGAATGGGATATCATTGAAAAATATGTGAATGCCTAACGGAGTGTAATCAGGACTGGCACTTTTTCACTGTAACTGTCAGTTCCCTATATGTTGCTTTGCTATAGGGAGGTTATGCTCTAATAGAAACAGTTGGAAGACGGTTCTGTCCACATTGTCACTTCCATCTATATTTGTGCATTCGTTTAAGACCCATCAACTAGCCCAAATTAATTTACATATCTCATAAAAGCAAGTGCACTGCAGTTGGAGCTTTGGAAATAGGCCTGTGTTTAAAACAGATTCGAGTGGTCGACACATGAAGTGGGCTCGTTCATGCGAGTACCCATGTCAGTGCTGTATTGTCTTTTTTTGAAGAGGATCGATCTATTGTTCCTGCTTTAGATAAAGTCTAGTGATCTAGAGAGCATATTTTAAAAGGCTGATGAAAAGGGGAACACTTTTGGATTTTGCGTGCTAACTACTATCTTGTCAGCTGCTACAGTTTTTGTAAATATTCAGTAAATATATTTGGTGCATCTCTTTTCCTCTGTAACATTTTCATGGAGGTTGCGGACGCTTCCAGACGCAAGACTGATTTATGCAGCAGGTGCTCCTTGGCTGCATCTGCAATGCTAGCTCAAGGCGAGAATGCTTTGGCCACGTTGCCATCTGCATCCACAGTCATCCTGGCACAACCGCCATGGTATGTTGGCCACAGAAACGTCACGTGGGTTGACAATATGTGTAGGCTGCTGTGAACACAGTTGGCAGGTGGGCTTTGCTTGCCTTGCATGGTTTAGATTCCAGCTTATGATCTTGAAAATCTCACCTTGTGCTTCTATTGAAGCATTACAAGCAATGGTGTCTGTCCTTTGGCATCATTACCTAAAACTTTTCACCTGTGTTGCCATCTGTTTACAGCAATGTTTCTCTAACTTATCTTATGTTCAAGTGCCATTGTAAGTTAATTCTGGTTCACACATTTGACCCATCCTGTCATGTCTCGGCACCAAATGTTACGGAACCTGTATCTGTGAAAATAGAGGGTTTTCACACCATTTTCTCCTCTAACACAGGATACTGATGATGTTTATAGCATCAGCAAATGTCGATAGCGTCTTGTTTCTGCAGAGAAATCGGCAAGGAAATGCTCTGTCCTGACAGACGCATGTACCGTGATGGGGCCGATAACACCTGTGTGAATCAGGCCTTTGTGAGGAACATAGTTGTCAATTTACCTTTTGACTAGTCTGGCCATGTCAAGAATTGCTGGATAAAACATACTTCTCTCTTTCAGAAAGAGATAATTGAAGTGTTTTGGAGGTTTTCCTAATTTCCTGCCTCTGGCTTGAGCAGGTGTGCAAGATGCAAGCATTAGGTCCATAGAATTGACTGCACCATTTGAAGGTGCACCACTGTAAATGTTCGGTTTGCCTGCAAGACTGTGAAACATGCTTTGTTAAGAGTCTTATGGCTTCGATAAATATTATGTCTCAATGTGCAGAAATACGTCTCAAGATGTTGAACTTTAAAGGGGTACTTACATGATATTTTTGACTATTCATTTCTTGCGTTAAATCAAGGTCCTAGACTTCTAAACTCTAGAAAAAATTGTGACAAGCTTCAGAGCGCAGTTAGTAATTAGTAGTACTGACTTTTCTACAGCCAATTTCAGTGTCGTTTTTTTATACAGTGGAACCTCGATACGATTCTGCTTAATACGTTTTTCGAAATGTTAAGTTTTTTTTTTTTTTCTTGAAAATCCGATTTGGTTGGATAATATGTTGGATGATATGATTTTTCCTATGGTACACTTTATTTTCCAGTTCCTGTGAAGATCGTATCAATGAGGTTCTACTGTATTTCAGTTTTTAATTTATTTCTCATTAACCCTTTATTGACAATTGTTGCCTACAGGCAACATACCAGAAAAAAGAATGTTTGTCTTGCGTAGTTTCATTATTCAGTACCAAGTTTCTGGCTAGGTGTCTTTGGCCAACACTGAATGAGAGGCAACAACTGTCATTTGTTAGTTCAGAGCAGACGAGGAAGAAGTTTGGCATGTGACTCACTGTCTTTTAAAAGTAAGGTCAGAGGATACAGGCCGATGTAAGATATCCAACTGCGGTGGTGTCACACATCTGAAGTAAAGCAAAAGAAATGTACACCTATGGTTCATATGTGATGAGAGCTGTCTATACAAATTGAAAACAAAGCCTCAGGTGACTTGGGGTGAGGCCCACTTCCAGATTCCTGCCTGGGGCTATTGTATTATTATCATAAATATTTACCCCTTCATATCAGTAAAATCATAAAACTTTCCACATATTTATTCATGAGGTGGAAATGTGCACATCAGCTGCTGTGAAATATAACCTCACCGAGCATTCGACCTCAGTCAACCTCAAATTTGTCCATGAGGTTGCCACTGCCATAGCTAAAAAATTTTAACAGCCAACCAATGTCGCATCACTTAAGGAGGTTGAGATCAGCTTAGGTTGACTTCATTACGTCAGCCGTGTGAACCTTGTGAGGTTGGCCATCTTTGCATGGAAGTATACATTCTATGGCCCCCTGTAGAATCCTGGGGTGCTATGACATAAAATGATTCCAAACTTTTCTATTCCAATTCTGCAATCAGCCCACCACGGTTGGTCTAAACTCTTTCAGGCCACTGCAAACTTCACCAATCTGTCACCAGTCTGTCACGAAAACCGTGATGGCTCTCCATCTGCTATACATGTACACACTGAGTATGAATGATTAAACTGCACAAAAGAAAAATAATTATTCCTGATTCAACGCCTTTTCACCATTGGCCCTCTGCTATTGGTTCAATGTTTTTGGGTAACACCCACCTCGCCTGTCTGTCACGCGACCTCACAAAACCACAAAAACTGACTGCATCAAAGTGACGTGTACGTGGAAAAAAAAATGCATTAATATGCTGAACAAAACTGAAAATTTTTCTGAATAGCCAGAGACTGCCCCGTTCTGAAAGGAATAGAAGATGGCTGCCCGCCGATTGCTCAGGCCCTCGCTACTCACACCTGCCGGTCAGCATGTATTTATTTGCACATTATAAACCTTTTTGCACGGCAGTAAAACGTTATCGAGCCCTTGCGGCATGTATACAGCATCGCTCTGCCAACTCTTCCTTGCTGAGGATTTGTTTTAGCGGCATTCTTATCCTTCTGTTGCAAGCCGCCGCGATTTTCGACCAGCCACCGCAAGCTAAATAAGGTGAAGCGGACCATTCGGAGAAGCCAGCACCACCCTCTTCATGCGGTTATCTATTTTCACTGTGCTGGCTCAGCCCCATCGAAACCCTCTCCACTAGACCGTACACCTCGCCTCTTGTCAGCTAATTAGATAAGAAAAACCGCTGAGTGTAGGCAATGTTATTGGTTTTGGAAGTGAACAAAGGTGACCTCCTATAAACGAGGAGAGTGTTTGGTTGGGTTGCTCAGACCACGCTGCAAGTCACTGCCCGATGCTTGCGCCGGTGGTTACATAAATTTGATGTCAGGAGATTGGAATCAAAACAGTTTGAAATCATTTTATGTTATAGCACCCCTGAATGTGCTTTACTTTAGGTGCGTTCAATTCGCCTGCACCGCCTGAACCAGTTCACAAGGTGTTGCACCCTGCCATTCGTTCCAGTGGTGCAGCAATGGCACCCGCTGAACCACTCCGTTCGTTTCAAAAGGTGCAGGGCTGGTTCATGATTTTGCTGCACCTACTCCGCTGTCGGTGCCGACTTGGTGCAGGCGTACAGGTGCGACGCAGCAGTGCAGCAGACAATCCAGCACATGGGTGCAAGCACCATTAAAAGCCCGCTTACACACGTCTGATGTGTCTACAAGTGTGGTTTGTAGTTAGGCCCACAAGCTGATAATTCTTGTAGTTCACAATCTTTCAAATGTACGCACTCTGTGCACATTAATCGGGCATAACATAACGCCTGCACCGCATCTGCACCTTGGCATTTGTTTCGAGTGTTGCGCTGTGCCTGCACCGCAGAAACAAGCTGCACAATTTCTGAACTTCTCGTGAACCTCCGTTAACTGGTTCACAGTTGTGCAGGTGAATTGAGCAGACCTTTTAAGTGCTTCCACATGAAGCTCTTATTTGCCCTTACGTTGCTTGGTGGCCTGATGGCTGCTTCAGGTATTGTACAAAATGTTCGATTCAACATTGAAAGAAAATTCAAGGATATGAATGCTCATGAAGGCCAAAATTCAGTGACATACAAATGCATTAATTCTGCACATAAACTAAAAATTGTCAAATTTCCTTCTTCCTAGCTGCATTCAGTTAAGCATGCTACTAAGTTGGAATTGCTGGAAAAGTGTAAAAAAAGGCAATTCTCTTTTATAGTGTAGAGTGTCGACTGATAACTGGCCTTACGGCCAGAAATGATGTGCTTACCTTGAGGAGGATGCTTTAGTTCAGTGCCAACTCTAATCTCTTCATTCAAATACATGTAAAATGCAGAAATGCTTTTGAGACTACTGGAATAATTTCAATGAAATTTGTTGCATTTGAGAGAAAAAGTTAAATTTTAGTCATTCTAGGCTGCATAATTTTGATTTAGGACCTTGAATATTTAGGAAAAATTGCTGAGAGTCAGTAAGCTTACAAATATAAGCACAAAGTTTACAATTTCATAGCTTTTGTATCAAGTTGTAAACTTCATACGGAAGTCTTTTTAATTTCACAATTTTCAAAATTTCCTGCCACAAAAAATTGCCCCCTAAAACAGTCTCTACATTTCAGCTTTTTTTTTTTTTACATGTAACCAACCTCATCGAATTCTGCTGCTGGCTTCAGAGAAAAACTATTTCTCTGTTCCCATGTATTCAGATAGGAGCTCCCAAAATAAAACTGCCTCCAAGTCAGGTAAACCATTGTATTAAAGAATATTATAAGGAAGAGGAGGAGAAGGAAAAACATTTATTAAAAGAAAGAAAGGAAAAGCAGGTGTCTTTCTGCTTGTGTGGGAGGCGCCCTTAGTCCAGGACTCCTGCGGCTCTTGCTGTCTCCCGGGCTTGCCACACCTGGTGTAACAAGAATTGTGTTCTCATTTGAATTACTGGAGTATACTTTTTCCTTTGTCATAGGTGGAAAAGTAAAGTATCAGCAACGTTCTCACACCTACACTGTCCTTATTGGTATGTAGTGACTAAATTCTGCTTTTGCATTAGTTGTGTTGATAGCATGCTTGTTCCAAATTCTTATTTGTTCCTTTTGCAAATTTTCATTTTGTTCACAGAACTTTCCAAAAGGGGAACGTATCCAATAAAATAAAGCACTATTTTACTTTCATGCTGAAGGTTCATAACTCTTACAAATTGATGTGGTTTCTACCTGGTGATCTTCACTTCACTAAAGAGTTATGAGCTAGGTACTAGGGTATCCCAGCAACATCATGAGCAAGCAACACCATCTTCTCTCATCTCTTAGAGAAAAAAAAAATCGTTATAACTTTACTTCACTCTGCAAAATGCTTAAAGCATAAAAATATCACTCGTTTTTTTTATTTTTACATGTTATAGTACACAAGCGCCTATTAAACAATGAACAGTACACCTCATTGTCTTCTCCCATCCAGTCATCCCTGGCCCAAGACTAAGCGACTGCCAGGTCAGCAAGCCAAATTAAAGAAAGTGTACCACACATGAAATAGGACGCTGAAAAACTTGTAGATAAATTGTGTTGTAGTTTAACCTAACCCCTCCTCCTACATGACAAAAACTTGTTTGCATGTCAAGGTAGCATCAGAAAATACTAAATTTCTTTTCTGATTGAAATTAAACCTGGAAAGTATTCTATCAAGTGCAGAGGGCAGAAGGGCATTAGCAAATAGCATAGCTTTCAAGATTTTTCACGCAGTGCCTATAGGTTGCCTTGATGCTGCCTCCAATCTCCCTTTTACTGAAGCATGCACACACACATTATACCTCCATTGATACCGAAGTCCCACTCAAAAGTCTCTGGCCACCGCAAATCATCCTGCATGTACCGCTGACAAGGTGTACATCTTTGGCGAAGTTATTTCCGATTCAAACATCTGATGGGCCAGAAAACTATAAATTTCGTTATGTCACCATTAACCAAAACACGAATTAATATTCCTGCTTGCAGGGACACAAACTGACTGCTGTTACTGAACAGCGCTCCGTGGCATTCAAGTGAAGAATGATCTTGATCGTCACTTATACGAATAATCATTCGGTTTTATGGCTGGGATTCCTAGGTCATGTGAATTGTAGTGGAGCTGCTTAGTGTAGTGACTGATTTGGGGCTGCTCAATATTTTTTTTTTTTTTTTGATGCCACTCTAATGTCCGCCAAATAAAAGAAAATGTTTCTTTCTACATTGTGTCTTATCATTGCTTTGCAAATTTGCAAGCACAGTACAGCAAAAAAGGGGCTTTGCCTTACATTGGTTCTATTTGAAATAGGCTGTTTATTTCGGCATACATGCTGCAGCTTGTGCTCTCCAGGTCTCCAAGCATGAGTACCTGCTTCTGAGAAGATGACAGCTGTAAGAAACAAATGACTCTGTGTCACACAATTACAAAAACATGAAAGTGCCTGCTTTATGATAGATACAAAAAAATGACAACTCAGGCAGACTGGCAGAGCAGTCATCAATAATAAAACAAGACATTGCACAGTTTATTTGCCTAAGAAATGAGGTCTGCACATCAAGCTTAGCAATTCTCGGCAGCTTGCTCGCTTTATACAATCAGTCCACATTGTTAGCTCAACATATCCGTTTGATGGATTTCACAGTTCTCTTTAACACTCTGCCTGTCCCTTACTTCACCAAATCTGTTGTTGCTGTGAGCACCGCTGAAATTACAGCGGAATCTCATTGATAAGTGTCCAGGAAATTGTAGCTGTCATTCGTTTTAACATCTATTTCAACAAACCAGTTGGGCAAGGGCCTAAAAACCAGCAATTTGGAACCATCAAGTTACAGTGCACAGGGCTGGGCAAACACTTTGAAATTGGGTGCCAACAGCACAGAAGGTTGCACTACCCGCCGTGGTTGCTCAGTGGCTATGGTGTTAAGCTGCTGAGCACGAGGTAGCGGGAACGAATCCCGGCCACGGCGGCCGCATTTCGATGGGGGCGAAATGTGAAAACACCCGTGTACTTAGATTTAGGTGCACGTTAAAGAACCCCAGGTGGTCGAAATTTCCAAAGTCCTCCACTACGGCATGCCTCATAATCAGAAAGTGGTTTTGGCACGTAAAACCCCACAATTTAATTTAATTTTAATGTTTGCACTAACTTTCCAAATGCAGGCAGATTTAGGTGAACAATCACATTTAAGGTGGAGGTTATGTGCTGCTGATCTATGGTGTAAAAACACACATCTTGCTTTTACGTTGGCCTTGTTAATCAAAGAAACATATGTGCCATAGAATCTTGACACTGTGGGTAATATTAGTGATAGCCACATTAGACAACTGCACCCGTCCTTCTGGGGAGCTTCTTTGCATTCTTATGAGAGGAACTTTTGAAGTTCAACCATGTTATAGTGCTGCACAGCGAGGGCAATTTCGTTTCAAGGCCAATGAACCAGGAACGCAAAACATTTCTCTATGGAGTGAACAGCGTACCCTACTTTTTTAAACTTACCAAGCTGATTGAGCGTATTTTTTCTGTCCATATCGCCAACAGAAATCTGCCAATATCCAGAACGAAGATCAATAGAAGAGAAATAGCTGGAACCATGGAGGCAGTGAAGGACATCGTCTATATTTGGGAGCAGGTAGACTTCCTTCTTAGTAATTTTGTTCAGATGACGGTAGTCTACACAGAAGCGCCACGTGGCCTCCTTCTTAACCAAAACCACAGGTGACGCCCAGGGACTTGAAGAAAGCTTAACGATGTTTTTATCTAGCATTTTGTTCACTTCACTTAGAATTACTCGGCGTTCCGATGCAGAAACTTGATATGGTCATCGGTGAATAGGCGTAGCATCGCCAGTAGAAATCCGATGCTGGACTGCGAGCGTCTGGCCTAAAGGGTGATCGTTTGAAGTAAAAAATATCTCGGTAGGAGGATAATACGTGGCAAAGGTTGTCAGCCTGCGCAGAGAACAGGTCCACCGCAACCATTTTTTTTATGTTGGCATTGGTGCCCGAGGCTGGTGCAACGGGCTTGCTAAGCTCAGAAGAACCATCGGTTGATAAAGCTGCTACGTGATAGTCGCCGAGACAATCAACGTTGACAAGGCAAATACCTTGCAGTAGGATTTGCTTTCCCAATCAAAAGTTAAAGATAGGCATGCGAGTATGGTTAGCAGTAACAGTCAGAATGCTGTGAGGCACGGTGATGTCATACTGTGGTGGAATGTTGGGCAGAGGAGTGACGAGGTACTCGCCATCAGGAACAGGTGGGCAGCACAACAGTTTAATATAGGCTATTGACTTCGGTGGCAGGCGAATAAAGCAGGTGAGGCGTAAGCGACACTGGGGTGCGTTAGAAGGTTCTACGAGAATCGGCAACTCAAGGCAAAGGGTACTGGCAGAGCAGTCAATAAGAGCAGAATGCGCAGAGAGAAAATCGAGTCCGAGAATTAGGCCATGGGGCAATGAGCAATCACGGTGAAGAGGACAGGAGTGTGGCGGCCGGCGATGCTCACACATGCCGTACATATGCTGATGATAGGCACAGTACCGCCATCCGCAATGCAACCAACGTGTGCAGACACTGGGGTGAAGTGCTTTTTCAGTCGTCGTCGGAAGGCAGCACTCATAATAGAAAGATGTGCTCCTGCATCGATGAGTGCAGTGACAGGTGTAATGGTTGGAGTCGGGCATGAAATAGATGGTAGCTGGCCCATGCGGTCATCGAACTTATCCACGCTGAGGACGTTGTTGAAGGGAGAGACTTGTTCTCATCAAGAATGAGGAATCTGGGATTTATTTACAGTATCTGCATGAGAATGTGACAGTTCATCAGTCTAACATGACTGAAAAAGGAATGCACCCTGAGGAGCCGCCAACGGCTCCTTAAATACACTGTCCTCCCGAAATCCCTAGGTGAGGGAAAACGGCAGTTCACCGCCGACTAATTCGGAGCGTCCAAAGTCATCGTAACCAACCCGCCTTTGAGGGGGTGGGTTTATGCACTCACTTCTGCACAGGTTGCACTGACCACACCAAGGTGAGAGGGTTTTCGCAGACACTGTGCTTGACCCGAGCAGGCGCCTCTTTATTCCAGAGTTGACCCTGCAGTCAGTGGCCGCCGCATCTGTCCATTGATTGATGCGTGAGACGGGTTCTAAGCTGCCTGAGACGGCACCGCAAAATATCTTCCAGGAGCTCCCCTGCTCCAAGCAGACCTTGACGGTGTACACACTAACAATACTTGCTCCGTCCACTGTGTCTAGCCATCTCGGCACCCTTCCGTTGGAAACGAGGCGCATTGTCCTCCTTACAAAACCAGTCGCCGCCACAGCCATGGTAGCGCCGATGGGCTGGGGACTGATGTCTGGTCGTCCTTTCAAAGCGAGTCGTCACAGCAGACCTGGTGGCGCCTTTCCGTCGGTCCCTTCCTCGAAGATCGCCAGCACCTGCTGGTCGAACGTAACACAGGGTACCCGTCAACGTCAAGAAAGTTTTGGTTCGTAGGTAACATGAGCAGAGAATTTGAGGGCAGGGTCGACAACACAGCTTCACCTCCAGAAGCTGTGGTGCCTAGTTTTTTGGCTGCATCCAGGAGGCAATAGGCGGCGAGGAGAAGCGACGGGCCTTGGGTGTACGAGACTAATGGCATTGAGATGAGGGCGAGTGGCTGTAGCGAAGGTTCGGAGGTGGGGCATCAGCGGCAGTGGGTTCTAGGCGGGTGGCATAGGGAACAGTAGGTCCAAAGGTGCAGGAATAAGCGCAGGCGTATGTCCGAGGAGGTGGTGGCCATTGGTTGCGGCAGTGACAAGCGACGTGGTCGATGCGACAGCAGTGGAAGCAGATCGGCTTGTCATCAGGGGTACGCCATTTGGACGGGTTGCGATATGTGGCAGAAAAAGAGTGCCGGGGACGAGGAGGGCCGCTAGAGAACGGGGGAACGCTGGGTTGAGACGTGCGACACACGGAGTTCAGACCCATGTTCTCAAATTCCTGTCTGACGACGGCCTGAATCCTGGCAATTGTGGTTGCTGGCGGGTCGGGAGGTGTTGCAGAGAAGGCTGGCCAACAGGTGGCCTCGAGCTGGCGGCGAACAATACGGGTTCGGTCATCACAGGTGGTCGCCTGATGTGGTCGACCCTCACATGTCGACGTAGCAGCAGTGTTGGGTAGCTGCGTGATGTGGTGTGTGATACGGCGGCTCTTAGCTTGTTCAAGGTGACGGTATTAATTTGTCATGGCGCCGATAGGAAAGACGTTGCCGAAAACAAGAAAATTGAAAGCGTCGTAGGCGATGCCTTTTACCCACCTTATCTGCTTCAGACATAGTATGGTGGGCTTTGTGGCAAAGAGCCAAGACGTCTAGGATGTATCAAACGTATGGCTCTGTAGATGTCTGGTCACGAGGCGCAAGAGCCTTTCTCGCGGCAACCTTGCACCCAAAGGGGTCGCTAAACAGTTCTCGTAGCTTTACTTTGAAACTGTCCCAGCTTATTATCTCGTCATGCGTTCAGAGTCGCATGCGTGGGGTGCCACCGAGATAAAAGATTACATTAGCAAGCATAATTGTTGGATTTCACCTGTTATTAGCACTGGCGCATTCATAGAGCTTGAGCCAATCATCAACGTCCTGTCCCTCCAGGCCACAGAAGAGACCAGGGTCACGATGTTGGGCAACCATGACGATAAGAGCAGTCGGACAAGCTGAAGCCATTGCAGATGCGGTCTCGTCAATGGGAGGTACGGTGACAAGCTCGATGTACCGACCACTTTGGAGTGCCGTGACGAGGACGGGGATCGCTAACCTCCACCAGAATGTTGCACAGACACAGACGAAATACACAGATGAAAGAGGCTATTTACATGCTATTTACACTGGAGCCAGACAGCCAGGCCGACACTCGCTCACGCCATGAGCCCAGACACACTTCATCTCTTCCTCGCGGCGGCTCATCTCTTGAGCATCTCTCGATGAGATCGTAATAATATGAATGTCTGTACTACATAGTGTGGTGTGTAGTGTGTGACATTGTGCAGCAGATGGAGAGAGACAATAAGCAGACGAGAAAGAATGTGCGCGCAGAGGCGAATTCCCTACTGGATGGAAGACAATGTTGAAGAGCGTCCGGCACGTGAGCACGCAGCACAAGAAAAAAAAAAATGAAAATGCATCCAATCAGAAGAAAACACAGAGCTTCCAGGGGCCAATCAGGAAACGAAAAATCGACGAGAGCAGCAGAAAAGCGAGGTGCGCTGGCAGAAGGGAGAGTTCTAGGAAGCGACGCCAAGAGAAGGTCGGTTACCGGACTGGGAGTTCAAGACCGACCGGCAGGTTGCGGACCCGAGCCACCAGGACTTCACCCAACTGGGACCTCCTGCCAACCCGTTCCTGGGCTTCACCACTCTACCCGATCGTGAACGGCTGCTCGAAACCGGCGAGTTTCTGCGCCCATGAGCAGAACGAGAGCAGTCGGGCTATGGGCCCGAGTTCTACGCCCAGCTGCCAGGCAAGAACGCCATCACCATCTGCCGCCGCCTGCCTTCCCTCTTCAAACCGGAGCCACCACACTCTGGTCGCCTGTTCATCCACCAATCCCATCGACATTGTGGTGAGACATTACATTCTTTTCTGTTTTTCAAATCCCCTTCACCAATGAGAAATTTCGCAGCATCCCCCCTTCAAGTATTTATTGAAGAAAACTTTCAATCAAGAATTCATTCATGCTGATGTAATTATGCAATGAATTACACAACTTCATTCAATTTGCTTGAACAATGAATAAAGAAATTAAATGGAAATCATTAGTCGGTTGGACTACACCTTAACGTGCAACATAATTGGTGAATGCATATCCATAATTTATTTCCTTCCATGTCAATTAATTTCATTGCTCTGAGAAATTTTCTAATTTTTTTTGTGCTTGCATTACTATGACCACAGCTAAAGTAATGCAAGGTGGCAAATTATTCACTGCTGCCAAAAATTAAAAAAAAAATATTTTTTTTTGCCACTTGTCGGCAGCAATGCAAGTGGAAAACTGCTTAGCAAGATTTGTATCTAGCAAATACGTATGCAGTTGGCACCTTCATAACAACAGAGAGGTGGATCATGCTACACTGAGGCTGAAGGGCTAACAGGACAAACCTAGCTGAGCTAGACAAGGGTGGACCAGTGCATGGCACTGGCTCGGGTCAGGCCAGGGAAAAGTGTCCATGCAGTGCTCTACTTTTATGCACTGTTTTCAAGTACTGAAATTTCATCCTTAAAATATTTCTAGGTATTGCAAGCATACTATGCTCTTCTATATCCATCACAGCTGCCTCTCATTTTCACAACTACCTAAGCTTTATAGCTCAGAATAGCTGTAAAAATAAGGTATACTGAAGCGTAATGTTTTATTTACGTGTTCCTGTCGTATGTTGAAAGGCAGCGTTTTGGTTGCAAGGTGACTTTCAGTTGTGTTTTGCCTCGGCACCATGACCATGACGTATTGTCAAAAATTCATTCAACATGAGAGATAGCAGTTGATGCCATAACGTCACGCTTACTTTTTAAGTAGCCGGAACACATTTTTACACAAAATGAATTCGCCCAAGGCGCACGATCACCAGGTCACTACAGATGTTGGTAAAGCACTATTTATTTCACACAACTGTTGCACCTTCCTTGCAACTGTTGCATCTTCTTTTCCTTAAATTCTTTTCTTTTTCACACGGAAGGGGTGGTTTGCATAAAATTAAAATATCCGGATACACAAAAATACGGAGCAGTAAAGGTAAAGCGGCAGATGAGCAATATTCTCGCACCAACGTAGTGACAAATGAGCTGCTGCAAATGCTTCTTAACAGTCGTGCTTTAACGGTGCGAGTGGTGCCTGCATTATGTTTAGAAAAAATTTACGATGCACTACCGAGGTTTTGCTTCGTTTAACATGTTAAAGGTAAACAGCGGGACTCCGCTGTTATACTCTGCGTCGTCGCAAACTACTGAAAGGCGTCACAACGCATCTACAGCGCGTAAATGGATAAAGTAAGGCTATCAAAAGCTCGCCTTAAATGCAAATCGGAGCGGCGAACCTACGCGTCCTGTTGGAAAGACGAAGCGAGTGCTCTTCAAAACGCAATAAACAATGGCCACATATCGATTTATCAATAAAGATCGTTATAAAACGACTCTGTGTACTGGCGGTGCAAAAAATACTAGCTGTTTGAAGAATTTGAACCATTTAAACTGGGACTGAATCCTTCAATGACACGGACGCCCTGCAACAAACCAATAGAATAACTTATAACTTCCGAGCACTGAGAACAAGATTAACGCTTACAAAAAAAAAAAAGAAAGATTGGCTTTGCTAGTTTCTGTTTCGGTTTCTGATGCATGAAGCGCCACCTGCTTCCTGAAAAAAGTGCCATGGCAGCTTCCTGTTTACTTTTCGAAGTTGGCGTAACTAACGCAGCTGAGTGTGGCTGAGTCTCGAAGCTTTCGTGTGCCGTTATGCATAACGCAATCTCATTGAATAGATGCTGTGAGTATTTGTGGAGCCTCTAGAAAGTCCTGCATCGATACGTGTGTGTCTTTGTATACGCGCCATCTCTGGAGGTAAGCAAACCCTCTCAGCCAGCTTGCGCCGACCTTCGTTGCAAGGGCAATATTTGTAATTTAATACATGCTTTATCGGTATACGGCTGCATCTGACCGCCACTTTCTTATAGGCCTGATGAAAAGTGGTATTGAAACCACTACATGGGTACTACCGTAACCGTAATCTCTACCGTAATCTACCGTAATCTTAACCTGCGTTTTCATTTGCTTCAGTTCTAGTTCGATTTCAAAACAAAATCCCATTAGTTGGTACTCATCGTACATTATATGCTTAGCATGTTGGCTTCGCCCGATTTGTCCAGAATAATATATATATCATCGCCTTATAACAGACACGTCGGTATCGGAGAAGCTCGCAGGTGGGTGTGCCGTTTTTACTGCCTAAAGTACGTATGAACGACGTAGATAATGACACCTAGTGATTCCTAAATAACTTAGAGTAAAGAAATGCTGTGTTGCTGCGAAATTTTAGTAATAAAGCAAAGATACGCCTGAAATGTTTTTCAGTGAAGTATTCGTGCACATACTTGGGGACGTATTCTGAAACGTTCCACTTCGGCGATAGTTTGCCTAGGCAACAATTTCGCCTTCAGGCGCGCGCTGAGATGCTAAAATTGCATAACAAAATACAAATTGCATAGCAAAATACAGTGGTGACTACCAGCTGATGCTTTTTGCGGGAATTACCAATATATGTAGCAATCAAAATGCAAGAAAAAGTAGCAACAGAAGAAAAAAAAATTAAACACCTGTGAGTTTATTCAACCATACACTTGTGCATATATATGTGCTCACAGGTAGTTCTAGCTTTCTTTTATTGTGTGCGTGTTTTGCTGCACTACCCAGATACCATTCCATGATGACCGACCAACAAGCCCATATTGACACCCTTGTCAATTTCATTTCTAGTACAACAGGCTTTTTTCAATATGTTCCTCGGGATTTTGAGCATACTGTTGCCCTCATCGCCACGGCTGCTAGCAGCACGTGTGTCCTAAGGTTCCGTATTCATAACAAGCAGCTTCCACAGGATATAAAATCGTTGTTTACTGGTTTCGCACCATTCGAACGTCGGTCACGGAAAAAGAATTTTGAAGATTGTATGTGCTAAACGACTTCAGCAGGCATGTCTCCACAGAGATTACCTCAGCGTGCAGATGTTTGATCAGTATGAGCCGTGCGTCGCAAGGAATCTTCTGTGGAGGCACCTGCACTTAGCTAATCAGGCCACCAAGTTCCTTTGGCAACCTCAAATAAGACTACTACGGGCTCACGTGGACAAGAATTGACAGAAAGCAACAAGTGATGTCTACGTTTCTGAAGGTTTCATCCTTCCCAACAGTGTGTGCAAAGTTCTTGGCCTCGGTCCAAAATTTGCCCAAGCTACCAGCTGGACTAAACCGGAACTTCCCTGTCCATCATAAGTAAAGTGTCCAGAAGAGCCCCGCAAGAAGATGGTGTGAGGATGAACTCGGAAGGTTTAGATGCCCTGTTACGATGTAAGCCCCAACCTTCTAAGTTACCTGTAAAATGTGTAGTGTTAACTGAAGAATAATTCATTGTGTGTTATACCAGCTGACAAAGAGGGTGGTTTTGCAGTTTTTTCCTTTAAATGTTTCTTGGAAAAAGCCAGTCAAGCAATTTCTGCAGTGTTGAATGAGCGCAAGCATGTATCACTTATGAAAGCAGCAGCGAAACCAAGTGAAATTTACAGAAAGTTTAATCTCGATAAACTAAGGAAAAGTTCAGAGATGTAATTTTTAGTAAGTGCACAAGGAGGATGTTCCTTTTCAGGTCATAATTTTCGAAAGGAGTACCTGGCAGAAGCAAGCTGCCCTGTACCTGGTTTCAAAGCTGAACGTTAGATTGATGACCAGTTTCTTGTAAAAGGTTCTGACAAATCCTTGATTTTGTTAGGTTTCACGGCAAAAAGGGCTTCAAGGCCTTCTCAGCTAAGGTCAGAGAATTATATTATTCTATCCTGCTCAATGACCTTATTCAATGTGTCGAGGATTGTATTGACAAATATGGTGCCGTAAGGCTTTCACAGGAAGCAGGTTGTTTCAGTAGAAGGGTATTTAGAATTATGGTGTTTTTACATGTCGTCAACATTTGCACAGTGGAACAATAGGCTGCATCTGCAGAAGAAAGGCATTTGCATAGGGTTGTGTCTGGCTCCCGTCTTTAGCAACCTATATTTAGCACAATTAGATAGGCACATATATGACCACCTCACGGGACTAACAGTTTTTCAGCGAGCTTTTAGATTTGTCAACAATTTTTTAGTGTATCTGGATTTCCCTAGTAATAGTTTCCTAGAAAAATGTCCTGATGTCTAAGATTTTTTGCGAGTGTTTGAGACCTCTTGAAGTGCAATACGTTTCAGTTTCTTGACTTTCAGTTCATCTCTACTGATAATAGGACTTGCTGGGCCTACAGTCCATGAGCTAAGAAACCCCTTCTCCAATTTCGTTCAGCCCATTTGAATTTGGTGAATAGGGGCATAACTAACTAATAGGGATGGCTTTCTGCCCACTGCTGCGCATGTGGATGTAGGCCGAAATTCAAAACATGTTTTATCGTTGCAAAACACAGAGACCGTGTTACACGTGAGATAATCAAAGCGGGACAAATTCTACGTTTAAAGAATGGTTGAATCAGCACCCCTCTATTGCTCTCACTGACGAGGAGATCAGACACCTCGGGCTATCACCACGTTGAATTTTGTGTGGCTTTGTCGTGGCGTTCTAAGTATGGTTGGTGGGCTATTGTGTGACTATAAATAGCGATGCTTTCTGAAAAGAAAATAAACAGTTGGAAGTTCAGCACTCCGTTCTCTCTTCTATCCCTTCTGGTGGCTTTGCGCTGTTAACCTGAGTTTGAAGCATAATTTATCAACAAGCCCAATCTTAAACCCTTCGTAACTAACATGTGTTTCAAAAACATCCTGATGAAAACCAGTTTCCAGCAACAGGCTGCAAGTCTTAAGGAGGCTGGTTACCCTAACCATGTGTTGGTGTCAATGGCAGAAAGGCTGCTCAAACAGGAACGTTCGAGACGATGCCTCCGTGCAAATGCAAGAGCTAGCAGCCGTGACCAGGTGAAAACCGCTGTGATTCCGTATATACACCAGATATCACATAGCCTGAAAAAGATAGGAAGCCAAGGTAACGTGCGGGTGTTTTTTCAGCTCCAAATAAGCTAAGCACCTTGTGTAAAACCACTAACCCAATAAGGACAAAAAAGCCGGTTTGCGGTAGAATCGCAAAGATGAGTTCGTCGGATGCGCTGTAGGAGTGGTCTATCATATTCCACTGTCATGCGGTAGATGCTACATAGGCCAAACCGGAAGATGCATTAATGAGCACTTAAGAGAGCACAGAAATATAGTGTATCAGGTGATGATTTTCTTGCTTTGCATTGCAATACATGTCCATGTCGCCCTCTTCTAAATGACACCGCTGTTATATACAGGGATAAGCACAAGTGTGTAAAATTAATAGTAGAAACTGGGCAAATCCTCTCGGCCGCTGACCAATGTATCAGCGAACTATCACTATCATTGTCCGTGAGAAAGTTAGATTATTTGCGCATGCCATGAAAGTTGACTGCATTTGCAATGGATCATTTAGGTTTCTTGGTGTTTTCTTGTTGTACCGGTTTTAGACAGTGGTGGCTCTACTCATGAGCCATATATACAGTCGACTTCCATTAATTTGATCACCTCTCTGGGGTTTTACTTGCCAAAACCAGTTCTGATTATGAGGCATGCCCGTTAATTGATCCTGACGGGACCATTGAGACTGGTTGAATTGAACAAAAGGCATAAAAGAACATTGAAACATGCCATTGCTTCACTTTACAGTATTTGCCTTTAAAATTAACTTTGGCCGCGTTTCAGTTTAGCGCTACACCTGCAACCATCAACAGCTACCAACTCGCCCAGTTTACTATTTTTCTTAATTTTAGCTTCACTGCAATACAGCCATGTTATGCATAGAACCATACCAAGCAGGGAAAGATGCCATTGTTGCAAGACAGCACGTGTTCCCTAGTTTACGTACATGCACATGTGCAGTCTCCAGTCACAGTATGAGCACCAAGACGCCTAATAGGTGTATGGGCAGGCCTTCAGAGTTTGATATATTCACACTCTTTTGTTGGCTTTTAACATCTCCTCGGCTTATCGCAGTTTTTTCAACTTACTGCCTTCTTTTTTGCTAGCTTTCCCAAAACACATGATTGTTTTCCACTTCTCTGTGCACGGCACATTCACTTAAAGAACACATACTAGGCCTCATTAATGGTCTCATATACGAGACATGCATGGAAGGTGAAAAAAGGACTCAAATCACCACTGAAACGTAAGAAACAGCTCTGAATGGCTGCCAGTATGCTTATTAGGTGGCTAGGTGCTCCTACTGTGACAGGAGACTGCATGCCTGTATAATCAAGGAACACGTGCTATGTCCTGTGACAGTGGCCCTTTTCCATTCTTGGTATGCTTCACCACAGTAAGTTGCATATGCTTCAGCGCTTAACACAGCTGTATTTGGGCGAATCTGACCAGTGAGGTTCGAATTATCTGACGAAGGCCAATTTTGAGATTGAAATAACAGAAGTTTGGGCTAACAGAAACATATTTCATTAAATAAAAAATCAACAAAACTTTACTTAAAAGGGGTGACTGACTACTTCTATATCATTAATATATATTAAAAATGACAAGAGGCCAAGCATGCTGCTTTGAGGAACACTGGAAGTAACTAGCACTTCATGGGAAGGGCAATCGCTTATGCTGACAAATTGTTTGTGCTTAGTTAAGTATGCAGAGATTCAGCCAATTAAGTATGGCAGAAGATTTGTGATTTCGAGCTTCTCAATTAGTTTTGAGTGT
Source organism: Dermacentor variabilis (assembly GCF_050947875.1). Classification (NCBI taxonomy): domain Eukaryota; kingdom Metazoa; phylum Arthropoda; class Arachnida; order Ixodida; family Ixodidae; genus Dermacentor; species Dermacentor variabilis. The sequence continues at coordinate 149,704,656 of NC_134574.1, forward strand.
CAAACAAGCTCAAATGCTTTTCTGTCTGCAATACAGGAATATAGCATCAATCTGGCCAGGTTTATCAAGAATGCTAGCAAATGCTTGCATGTATAAACCCGTGATCCAACTTCCAATAAATCGTTGAAAGTACCACTTGTGTGTGGTCTCTTCTCTCGTCTGTCTTGTGTATGGTTTCTGCGCTAAGCACTCAAAAAATGTACCAACAATGTTAAAAGTCCACCCTTGCAATGTAAAGTTGCTTTTTTTTTTTTCAAAAATATTCCACACTTCTCTGAAATGTGAACATATTTGTTATTCAATATTCAATAGGTCAGTTTCGTCAAATATCCATATTTAATTCTATCCAGAAATATCAGAATATGAAAACCCCTACTACACATGGGCCTTGAGTGGAGCAGTATGGCCTTAAATGCGTGTAATCAATGCTACTTACAGGGGACACAAGAGGTGAGTCTGGGGTTTTATGTGCAAAAACCACGACATGATTATGAGACACACAATAGTGGGGGACTCCGGATTAATTTTGACCACCTGGAATTCTTCAATGTGCACTCAATGCATGGTAAACAGGTGTTCTTGCATTTCTTCCCCGTGGAAATGCAGCTGCTGCAGTCGGAATTTGATTCCGCGCCCTTGGGATTAGCAGCACACAATGCCAAAGGCATTATGGCGGGTTTTGAAACTCGAGAGGTGGAAAAGAAACCGCGGAAAGCTTTAGAAGAGATGTTTTTTAGATTGTTTGACACATGTAATGCCAGTCACAACCAGGCTTCTGGTCAACTGATAAGTTTGTAAATGAGAGTGACTGAAAGGTAATAGTATCTGCCGCACCAAGAGGACATCAGGAACATGTTCACATTGTCCAAATGATAATTTTTACAGCCTCAATTGAGAAAACAAATCTGTTGGCTGCCTAAAGGCGAGGCATCCCTACTGCGCGACTAGAAATTACTAAGCAAAGCAAAAAAGTACCTGCTCTATATGTCCACTCAGGAACTGCAGTTCCCTTTGAGAATGGTCACCACATGCACCTGACTTTCTCCCTAAAGATTCTAGTGTGTGTAATGATTGACAGAAAGGAAGATTTGATAACTTCTAATTGCGTGTTCTCCAATTGAATACAAGTCCAAATGGTCAACAACTATTTGATTTACATTTGACATTTTGAACATTCGCACAGCACAAGCCATACTCGAGAAGAACACCATCAGTGCAGATTGTGAAACACCTGACGAGTAGGGAAAAGAAAGCTTCGTTTTCAGGGCTCTGAAATTATTTTGAGTTTTGTGCAAGTGCACCGTCAGTAGCGTACCTTCTGGTGATCATCAAGGGTTCAGCATTTAATATATCTGCTCTTACCAACACTAACAATACGAGACATTCCTCTAACAATTCTTTCCTTCCTCAAATAAACACTAATTGTCGATGTTTACTGCTCTTTTATGGTGATTAAACACTAAATTAAACCACCCCCTATTAAAGCCTGCCGCACAACATTAACATTCAAGAGAGATATGAAGAAATATTTACTATCGACACTACTGGCTACAGACTCATTACTACGAACATATATTATATACAAATTTATTTTACCACTTTCAGTGCTTCTGTACTTGCCTAATGTATCGCTTTTATTCTCTATATCCCATTGTCTTTATTTTTTCCTTCCTTATTTTTAGAAATTTTAAGTTTTTTGTCGCACAATATATATTTCACTTGTACTTTGCATATTGTAAGCATATTTTTGTTTCTAATTATCTCGTACATTAACCCTGTGTTCTTTGATATGTGTCATCCCTATGTTTCCATAACGTGCCAATTACTACATTTTTATTTATTCATACACATCATCTATTTCATTTGCTTGCATTTGTAAGCACCTTCCTTGTATTTGATTACTTGCTTCATTAACTTCGTGTATTCTGATGTGTATCACTGCTATGTTGCCATAATGTATTCATTACTATATTAACTACTAATAGGTCCCACTGACAGTTTTTGTAACTCCGGGACCTCCATCTGTACTAATGATGAATGATGAAATAAAATTTAGGTGTTCTGCATCAATTGTGTGATTATTAGGTATTAAACATCACCATTGCTAGATGTCACAGCGGCACCACTTCCCAGGTTTTTAGCCACCTCTAGTAGAACGAACAAGTGATCTTTTTTCATGAAGTGGATTGGCTTCCCACATGACATCATTAAGAATACGCAAAGCAAGCCTCCTCATTAAGCTTATTTTTAGTAGGATATGAAGGCACAGTAATTGATGGACCTGTAAAAGTAAACACACTAATGTAAGACATGTAGATGTTTCTTGAGTCCAATGGTAGACTTGCCTGAGATAGCAGATTGTCTGCCACTGTTGTCTACACACATACTATTGACTAAGAAAGTTTACGGACCAGAGGATCTCAGAAAACGCTAAATATCCGAGCAGCCTTTAAAAGTAGCCAGTAAAACCGTACATCACAATGTTCGCATATACTAGTAGAGGCTGGAAATGGGAATACCAGGCTTCGTTTTGAGGCTGCGGAGATATTCAGCACTTATATTCTTGTACTGCAGGTGAGTGCAGAGAGTAAGTTACCGCGACTGCACACTGTACAAAACATAAGCGCTCTATGTAAACTTCGTTTTGAGGCCTTCATCACCACAATAACAAAAAAAAGCTGCATCTCTAAGTGACACAGGAACACACTAGGTTCAAGTAAACTGCAAGTAGCCAACACTACTGTCATTGTACGATGTTGTGTCCAATGAGGCAGGACATAGCCAAGGCCACATAGAATAAAAGTGACATTGGAGAGGAAAGGCTTTAGAGGAGGGTAATTTTTAACCACTTGCAGCTCTTTATATAGCATGGTGACATGAAGCTTTTTTGAGTAACCATTCGAGGAGAGATACTGTGTACGTGTAGGTAACACACAACTAAAATAGTTTCAGGGACCCTTTGGGTGATGACGTTAACATTTAGTCTTTTTTTTCTTTATGCACCCACAAGGTTCTGTTACACATGTACAGTTTTTCCGTGAACATTTTTTTTCCTTATCAATTTGTGTTGTACCTGTTTTTTCACCAATAAACTTCCAGTTGTGAATAGGTGCTCGTGTGTGTTCCTTACTTTCCTTGTACGATTTTGTTCTGTTTTCTTTAACTTCAGTCTTTCCTCAGCGGCAATGCTGATGTCATTGTTATTGATTTCTAGTGCTTTAAGCTAATATGGCCAGTCCTACACAATAGAGAAAAAGTGAAATAAAGAAATGCGCAAGATATGCATGCTGGGATGTGAAGTGATTGCTTACGATGGGGCAGGGTGGACACCTTAGGGAATGATGGCTGGAACAATGTTATAATTATTTTCTTTTTCACACTTTCTCATTGGTCTCAGCAGCATTCTGCTTACATTATCATCAGCAGGTCTACCAGTAAATGATAAACAAATTCTGACATTATACCAGCTAATAACTGCCTTGCTCAAGATGGACAACTGAGCTATTTCATGATAGGAGTGTTTGAAAACTTGCATCAATACTGACTGAACGAAATGCTATTTTGCTTCAGCTACCTAGAAAGAACTAGCATTATTGAGGTTGATCTCTTGATATGTCTTATGGTAAATGAATGGAGGTGCATTTGCCCATTTAGAATGAGAATAGTGGAAATTAATGGGACATTGAAAAGACACTTCAATATTCCGACGGTTGTTACAATTATGAAGGGGATGACAGTTCCCGTAGCATTACCGTTCTGCTTACCATTTAAAAGTTACCAGCTTACTGCTGTGGTTTGGACATTAAACTCTACATTCGACCTCACATTGGGTGTTGTTGTTGCACCTGCCTTGAACCCCACCCTTTCCATGCATATGAGGTGTGTTGAAAAAGAAACCGAACTTTTGCTATAACAGCTTTGCTGCTTATGGTACATCTTCAGTGCTGTCCCCTTCAAAGTAGTCCCCTCTACTGGCAATGCACTCTTCCCATCTTTTCTTCCATTTTTTGGAAAGCCTCCTGGAATGCAATTTCTGGAATGGCATGCAGGTCTCTTCTCGCATTGTCCTGGATCTCCTCTAGGATTTGGAAAGGGTCTAGGTCCGGAGAATATGGTGGGTGGGGCACAAAAGGAGTGTGGTGTTTCGCTAAGTAGCTGCAGACAAGGAGCCACATGTGAGCCAGGGCATTGTCATGATGCAACATTCAAGCCTGATTTTCCCACAATTCAGGCCTCCTACTGCACACACAATCTCTCAAACATGTTAGGGTTCCCTGGCAAACTTCTTTGTTTACCATCTAACCATGTGGCACAAATTCCTGATGGGCAATGCCTTTGCAGTCAAAAAACACAACCAACATCACTTTCATTTTTGACCGACTCATGCGTGCTTTTTTTGGACGAACAGAACCTTTGGCCACCCACTGCGACGACTGCACTTTCGTTTCAACATTGTAGGCATAAACCCATGTCTCATCGCCTGTTATGATGTTCTTAAGAAAGTTTTCATCGTCATTGGCAGCGGCAAGCATTTCCTGGCTTATTTCAACACGGGTCTGCTTCTGTGCACCAGACAACAAACGTGGCACAAATTTTGCACTGACACGACGCATCCCAAGTTTGTCACTCAAAATTTCATGACATGATCCTACGCTGATACCCACGTCATCAGCGGCTTTTCAAACAGTCAAACAACGATTTCCACGAATCATAATTCGAACTCTCTCGATGTGGTCATCATCTGTGGATGTGGAAGGTTGTCCAGGCTTGGGATCGTTACCGACCAACATTCTTCCCTCTTCAAAATGCTTGAACCAATCATAGCACTGCGTGCGACTCATATAGTCCTCCCCGTATGCTTGGCTAAGCAACTGAAATGTCTCTGTGAAAGTTTTCCCAAGTTTATAGCAGAACTTCACACACACACACTGTTCTTCCAATTCCTTCATTGTCACTTTGGCACCAATCCGAAGAGCAGCTTGTTCATGTGCTCACTTCAGCGGCTGTAGCTAGCCAAATAACAGCCAGAGCGAAACGCAGCGAATGGCAGTTTGTTGTCTAAACCTGCCGCTACATGCGCTCAGTAGCCGCAGCGCGCTCCCTCTGCTGATTGGCACGCTATTTCAAAAGTTCGGTTTCTTTTTGAACCCACCTTGTATATATTACTGTACACACACACACACACACACAAAAACCTTGAGTCGTAAGTGAGCACTGTGTCTGTCCCCTTTCCTTTTCCAATCAGTTGACACTGTTTTTGTTCTAAATACCTTCTAGGTAGTAGGCCATCAAGAAACTGTCTTGAAAGTGCCCTATATTATCTGTGTTGTAGAGTCCAGTTTGTCAGTCCACCTAAATTTAGCATTGTTTATAAATTCTGCTTAAGTGCTTCAAGATTTTATGTATTCTGTACACTTCTGCAGGTCAACACGACCACATATTTCATGTAAGTAAAAGTTACTATGCAGAAAATGCTTGTTTTATTTGAAGACTAAGCAGTTTAAGTGATAATGCATGTCCTGACTAGGTAAAGTTAATGGAAAGTGACCAAACATATTTTTCATGAAAGAAAGGCTATGTATATGTACTACAGGTAATACAAACCTCTATTTGCATGCCGCTGCTATAGCTCCCATGACCAGTGTGACTTGCTTTCTGTAAGCAGTACAGGCTGTACAGAGCTGTCAAGTCAGCTAGTCTTTAGCCTATCTAGATTGCTTTCCTGGTGCTTTCATGTATACAAACCAGAAGGCCGCCTTCTACAGTATTATGCTGAAGATTATAAACGGTTGCCTGACACTTTGCCTTGCAATGTTCACAGGCATTCGGCTTACCAGGAGGCATCATTTGTGTTGGCAACAGTAGGTGAGAGGTAAATAAAAAGTAAAGTACACATTAATTTAAAAGCCTTCATCTTCACTACATTGTGCAACATGATGCCTTTCCAAAGGAATGTAGCCAGTGCCATCTGCAAGCACATTGCTCACCAGCTGCAGTGGCTTCATATCGACACAGGTGACACGCAAAGACATCATTGTGCTTGAAGTGAGGTGCATGTAAAGCACCACAATCCAATAAAACTGCTCATCTTTTATACATGTACTGCGTTTTCGCCCCCACTTTGAGGATGACATGATGAGCCTGAATGCCATCAGCCATCCCATACAAAAACTGTCCCAACTTTCATTCAAATGACTCAACCTAACTGTGATAGGCTAGCAATTTTCTTGTTTGGTTATGCTGTTCAGTTTGTGCATGTTATAGTGCAGGCATACCACCAATTGAGTTAAGCATTGTGAAAATCAAGTACACTACATTGCCTGCTTAAGCACATGAACATTAAGCAACAAAATCTTTTTCTGCTCATGCAGTGACCTACAGCTGCAAAGGAAGACACAAAGACAGTGCAGACGTGTAGGTAATATCAAGTTTTGATGCAGACATAGTAAGCTGTGGTGAAGAATGAAGTGTAATCTGTGTTTCCACTTCTGCATGAATTTTGTGGAATAAACCATTGCAAAATGAATGTGTGGCATCAGCAACAGATAGCCAGGCACTATCACAAAAAGAAGCAAAATAATGCTGGGGAGTGGTTGTCGAAAGTTGCAGGTTCTGGAGGAGAGAGACAAAAGGACAAGACTGCATCAATCAATTGGACATGACTGAAGGCATGCACGGTATGTCGAGCAAGAAGCGGATAGAAAGAGTATTAAGGAAACGCATGAAGGAGAAGTCTGACAGTGTGTGAAGGCAAGAGCATCACATAAAAAGAAAAATTTGAAGAAAGTAGCAAATGAATAAGGAGATCGGATGCCAAGGAGCAAGCATTTTCTGCTAGAAATGTTATTGCTCTCCTGTTCGCTACATAAGCATTGCGGATTAAACGAAGTCTCACTGTTTCGTGCAATGCGTTTGTCACTGGCTGACCACAAATGAATCGCTGTGTAATGAGCATTAAAAATTTCTTTTCAGCTCCTACTTTGTGATTGATGAGCCGGCTGTGTTTATATAGGTGCGGATCCACCTCCAGAGGGTCATCAGAGAATTGCATTTTTTTTACAGGAGCGTGGACGCCTGCATAAATAAGTGTTTTTTGACTGACTGCACATGTTACCAGGCTTTTTATCAATCTTTTAAATCACCCACACAGGCGTACGTTATGCTCTTCATTTAGTACAGAGGGTTAAACATCGAAAAAATGATGCAGCTCAAATAGGTTGAACGTGTATGCGTTTTCTATCCGCAGTGACGGACAACATGGCTCGAGCGTTGAATACCGTTTGCCTAAAGCCAGCTTCGAAGCCAGCAATGAAGCATGCGCATTGTATTGCGGCAAAGTATACCAAGAGTGAAAGCGGCCACTATGATATACGTGCCCACTTGCCGTCACGTCTCCTGCCGCAGTACAAGCACGGAGACGGCGAACAAGTGTACTGGCAGGCATTCAGAGTATTTCGCATGCGGTTGTAGCGATCTGAGCCCTTGTTTCGTCCACACAGAGCGCCCCGTATATGAGCTAGACATCGTAACAGCCGGGATTATTCAACGATCTACGGCTCAGATTGCATGGCGACGCAAGTACACACATACACATACAGAGTACAAAATTTTTATTCCCACGAATCTCCAAGTGTGTTGTATGCTCAGCTACATTAAGAACTAATGCATCGGCACGGCAGTTAATTCATAAACTGTTTCCGTTCCCGCAATTCCCCTGCAGTGTGTGGTATGCTGACCTTGATCAACGACGCTAATGAACAGTGCATCGGCACGACGTAATGCTTTGCCACTAAAGTCATCCGAGAAGACACCTCACTTCCAAACGTATCCCCTTGCGACTACAAAATTTAATATGCTACCGTCGCAACAAAATAGCAACAAACTCACCTCGGACGCGGCTTTTTCGCCTTGCCGGTCACGCATCCTGTCGATTCTCTGCAGCAAGCTCGGCTAGGGACAAACGGAGCAAACGGTTTTCTTCCCCGTAGTACCTAAATGACGAGAAATTTTGAGCACCTAAAGTCCCCACATTTCTCTCTCGCAACCACTGCTCCTCGCGCGTGCGCAGAAAGAGCGGTGAAATCCAATTTCGATGTGCTCGTGGCGCCGGCTATACACCAGAACACCGTGAATTCAAAGCGCGCCGCCATATTGATGAGCGCTGGTCGCGCCACCTATCGTAAGCGCCGCGAAGTAGCAGGTCTGGGCTGTCACGCCGGGAGATGCGACCCGCCGCAAAAGCGAAACTTGGGCTTTTTAGCTGGGCGGAAGGCGTGTTTCGCGTTTTTTCTAACCTGTCATTTTCGCTGTCTCGATCCAATCAAACTTCAAGACCTCATGCAAGTCCGCAATGGCCACACTGAGTGCTGTGCAGGCTGCAGCAGCGAATACATCGGGCAAGTACGCTATTACGTTTGTACAAACCGCGCGCTATATGCTAGAACACGTGTGAGCTGTAATATCTCCGCATTTTTGGCACGTAACCTGTGAAGGAATATACAGCACTGTGTTGGTGCCATATATATTATTAAAGCACGCAGAAGATTGTCCTCTGCACTTTCAGTTTGGTCTTGTTTGTCATGGTCACTACTGGGTTGGCCGCGTTTGGCAACCAACTGGCGCGGTCGTTTGACTGGGCTTATAGCCTGCCTGATTAGCAGACGCCTGCCCTTCACCACCTGCACATTGAAAACAAAATATATGTTATAGTAAGAAGGGCTGTAGTTCTTTCCCATGCCATCACTGTTGCGAAGATATAAAGTCCTCTTAAAATGAAATAGAAAATACACCAGGCCAATTGCATCGTGCAATTTATCGTACAACATTCAGAACACAAGCCTACAGCACTCGAACAAGCAGCATATATGATGCTAAACCTGCACTCATTGGAAAATGAGGAACTACAGTAGTTATAATGTTAAACTACGTGTGCAGTCAAAGCCCCCATAACAGGGTGAGCATGACAGCTGCAGGTGTTGCACAGTTGTTACACAAACCATGACAGGGCACATAAAATTACCATATCTACTTAAAGCTGCATCATCAGTGACCCCTTTGGTACAAGACAACAGCCGCACCTGCATTCCAAGAAATGAGCCCCACCAACTGCTGCTATCTGGTATCAGACCTGTTTCACTTGTGCGAGGCCATATCGGATTGTTGGCGCTCCCTTAGAAAAAAAAATAAAACAGTAAAAATAAAACTGGCGAGAGCGAGCAAAATTTTGTTACAAAATACAACAATAATTAACCACCTTATTTTCCTCGCTATAAGAACGGAAAAATCTTGCGCTTTGCCCCGCATAACAGCCCGCACGCAGTTTAGAGCTCAGGAGGCTCAAATGAATTCGTTACGAATGACACCAGCAGCTCCAGCTCGTAAGGACAGGCGCGCTGCAAGAACGCCTTCGGCGACGAGCAGTCGTCGTTTACGTTTTTGTGGACGCGTGCTACGTGACGATCAGACTTCGGTTTACTTTCATAGCAATAACGCTCACCAGCAGGGCAACATTCTATTGCCTACAACTTGTCGTTCACGCTTAATGGTCATGCCGTGCACCAGCTGCAAGTATCGCTAACCGCAAACTCAACTGTTCCGCTTAACTGTCGAGGGCTCTGCGTTACTGAAAACACGAAAAGGCTTGCCTTTTTGTAATAGCCAAGGTGAATCGCCGGCACAGGATTCTTCTCTGTAGGCTTGTTGTTCAGAAAGTGCTCGGAGCAGACCTGCGTGTTGCACATATTACGTTCGTAGGGCGCAAAGTTGAACGTGGCACCAAAATATACACGGATCGAATACTCACTCGTGTATTTTCACTGGGTTTGTAGTTCTTCCTATTCACTGCAGCTTTCCACCGGTGGCGCAGCTTGGCATTCTTCGTTGCGGATGGAAATTGGTGCAGGCTGAAAACACCGCACCGGCACGATTCCCTACGTGTGTTGTGCTCTTCGCGAACAGCGCTAAGCAAGCTGCTCCTTTTGCGCTGGTTGTTTTGGCATCCAAACACAACGCAATGATGCCCAGATGACTTCTTGTACTTTCGATCCGCCTGAACGGGCACATTTCCGCACCTTGGAGTCCTAGAGCTAACGCTTGCCATGTCTACCGGTCGCCGGCGAACACACTTTGGCAGCCCAGTACAATATGGCGCCGGTCGACCGGGCAACACGGGTGCGAGAGTATGCGTTCGGTTAGCCTGGGTGCGAGGCTATCGTGTTCTGGTCTATACCGCGCGTCGTAGGCGAAACGTAACAGTATATAATGTTCAGCGGCGTCTTCTTGTTTCATTTGTATTCACCACGAGAACCACACAAGCTACCTTAAGTATTTTTTTAGTCACCAGCGGCTCTGTATAGATATGGGTGTGCACGTGTATATGCGAGTATGTGGGTTCATGAGAGTATATATATATATATATATATATATATATATATATATATATATATATATATATATATATTATAAAGGAGATTTATTGGGGTTCGTAGCGACCGCCGGTTCTACGATGCACCGAGCACAGTCCCCGAGCTCGAGCCTCTGCTGCGCGCTTGATGCTGCCGATGCTGATGAATGCGCGCACGTTCCTCATGTTCCTTACAATGACCCCGCGGAAATAAAGGAGCCATCCTGGCGACTTAGTTTTCTGGAAGGACGGTAGAATTGTGATACGGCTTGAGACGCTGAACGTGAACGACTTCGCGGTTACGACGTCGCATGTCGGACGGCGGCGTTAGCGGCTCAACCAGATAATTAACGGGTGATGTTCTCTCGAGAACGCGGTATGGACCGTCGTACTTCGGGAGGAGTTTTGAAGCGAGCCCAGGCGTGCGGTGTGCCACTAACAACCAGACGAGAGCGCCCGGGAGAAAAGTAGGAGTCGAGTTCTGGGCATCGTGAACGGCTTTTTGGCAGTTCTGGTCGTCCGAGGTGAATCGGCGGGCCAGCTGGCGACATTCCTCTGCTTGTCTGGCGGCTTCCGAGATCGGCAGGCATTCAGATGGGTCCGGCCGGTAGGGCAGAATGGTGTCGATGGTGTGCGAAGGATGACGGCCGTAAAGAAGGTAAAAGGGTGAGAATCCGGTAGTGGCCTGAGTCGCGGTGTTGTAGGTGTAGGTGACAAACGGAAGAACTAGGTCCCAATTAGAGTGGTCAGGTGAGACATACATGGCGAGCATGTCACCAAGAGTTCGATTAAACCGTTCCGTGGTACCGTTAGTCTGTGGGTGATAAGCAGCGCATTTACGATGAATAATAGCGCATTCAGCAAGCAATTGTTCGATGACTTCAGATAAGATGGCGCGGCCTCGATCGCTTAAAAGTTCACGTGGACCTCCATGACGAAGGAGAAAACGACGAAGTAGGAAATTGGCGACCTCCTGCGCTGTAGCATTTGGTAGAGCAGCAGTCTCCGAATAACGGGTTAAGTGGTCTACCGCAACGATTATCCACCTGTTGCCGGCAGGAGTCAACGGAAGCAGCCCGTAGAGATCTATGCCCACGCGATCAAAGGGTCGGGATGGGCATTGTAAAGGCTGGAGTTCAACGGCGGTATTGTGCGGTGGCGCTTTCCGGCGTTGGCACTCATGACAAGAGTGGACGAACTTTCGAACGAAATTATACATTCCCCGCTAGTAATAGCGGTGTCGAAGTCTTTCGTAGGTCTTGAAGACTCCCGCATGGCCAAACTAATGGTCGACGTGGAACGAGGAGCAGAGCTCTGCTCGCAAGATTCTCGGAATGACGAGTAACCAGGTGCGTCCCTCTGGGGCATAGTTGCGTCGATACAGTAGCTGGTCGCGAATCGCAAAATGAGGCACTTGGCGCCGAAGCGTACGTGACGCTGGAACTTTCGACGTATCCGAGAGAAGGTCGAGCAGAGATGCAGTCCAGGGATCATTACGCTGTGCAGCAGCGATAGTATCAACGTCCAGAGAGGATAATGTGCACTCGCAGGGGGAGTCGTGACTGGCCTTCGGGGGAAGCGGTGATCGGGATAGCGCGTCAGCGTCGGAGTGCTTTCGCCCGGAACGGTACACCACGCGGATGTCGTATTCTTGGATTCGCAATGCCCAGCGGGCAAGGCGGCCCGATGGATCTTTGAGCGTCGACAGCCAACATAGTGCGTGGTGGTCGGTCACTACGTCAAAAGATCGGCCGTATAAATATGGGCGAAACTTGCCAAGCGCCCACACAATGGCCAAACACTCCTTTTCTGTAACGCTGTAATTGGTCTCCGCCTTGGTTAACATGCGACTCGCGTATGCGACGACGTATTCTGGGTGGCCAGGTTGACGCTGTGCCAACACAGCGCCAAGGCCTACACCGCTTGCATCGGTATGGATTTCGGTTGGCGCTTGTGGGTCAAAATGGCGAAGAATGGGTGGCGTCGTGAGAAGACGGCGCAAGGTTGTGAAGGCGTCGTCACACTCTGGAGACCATGATGAGAGATCTCTAGCGCCACCAAGGAGCTGCGTGAGAGGCGGTATAATTGACGCAAAGTTTCGAACGAATCGCCGGAAGTAAGAGCAGAGGCCGATAAAACTGCGTAGCTCTTTCATAGTAGTAGGTTTTGGGAACGCAGTAACAGCACGTAGCTTCTCGGGATCCGGGCGAATGCCCTCCTTTGACACGACATGGCCTAAAATTGTTAGCTGACGAACAGCAAATCTGCACTTCTTCAAGTTAAGTTGCAACCCGGCGTTGGTCAAGCAAGTGAGTACGTGCTGGAGGCGGAGCAGGTGTGTTGGGAAATCAGGGGCGAACACCACAATGTCGTCAAGATAGCAAAGACATATTTTCCATTTGAGGCCACGCAGAACATTATCCATCATTCTTTCGAACGCAGCACGTGCGTTGCAAAGTCCCAAAGGCATGATGGTGAATTCATACAAGCCGCCGGGTGTAACAAAGGCAGTTTTCGGGTGATCGGCCTCTGCCATCGGAACCTGCCAGTAGCCTGACCGCAAATCCAGCGAAGAAAAAAACTCGGCTCCCTGCAAACAGTCCAGAGCATCGTCGATGCGTGGTAATGGGTAGACGTCCTTCAGCGTGATCTTGTTCAACCGCCGAAAGTCAACACAGAAGCGGATGGAACCGTCTTTCTTTGTGACGAGGACCACGGGAGAGGCCCATTGGCTTTGGGAAGGTTGAATGACGCCTCGACGGAGCATATCATCGACCTGGTCTGCAATGACGCGACGTTCCGTAGCGGACACGCGATATGGTCTTTCTCGCAGGGGTGAGTGAGTGCCAGTGTCGATGTAATGCTTGACTGTCGACGCACGGCCAAGAGAGGTTTGCGCAACGTCGAAAGAAAGGCGGAAGTGCTGAAGGATTGCGACAAGTTGAGATCGCTGCGAAGGCGTCAGATCTTCGGCGATGAATGGGCTGAACACACCAGTCGATGTTGAGTCTGGTACGGAGAGGGCACTCAGTTCATGGGCGACAGTAGAAGACACTTCGTCGAGGACGGAGACAATTCGTGTTGAATCGACCGACTCGACGTAACCAAGGCATTCGCGGCGGAGCAGTGATAGCGGCGATGAAAGATGATTGTAAATGGGCATCGTGCTCACACCGGCGTCAAGGTCAAGAGCTGCAAAGGGCAAAGGAAGCGCTTTTCGGGTAACAAAGTGATGAGAGGGCATGAAGAAGACCGTCCCATCGGATATGGTACTACAGAAGACTGGTACGAATGCTGACGAGCACGGGGGGATACAGGTGTCTTCTTTCACGACAATTTTAGCGGCAGGATGAGCATCGACCGAGGCCAGGTGACCAAGGTGGAAAAGTTCAATCTCAGCCCGAGCGCAATTGATGATGGCATTGTGGCGTGACAGAAAATCCCATGCTACAATAACGGCGTGGGAGCACGATAAAAGAACTATGAATTCAGTCGTGTACAAAACGTCCTGTATGATCACACGGGCAGTACAAGCAGCGGTAGGGTGAACGGGTTGAGCACTCGCCGTTCGGAGCGACAATCCAGACACAGCCGTCGTCACTTTACGAAGCGAGCGGCAAAACCTGGCATCCATAACTGAAATAGCGGCACCGGTATCGACTAAGGCGACTGTAGCGACGTCTTCGATAAGCACATCAATGATATTGGCAGGTAAAGGAGGAGGACTTCGGCATGTCGACACTTGCGCAGTTCTTGCCTCAGGAACTGCGTCGTCTAGTTTCCCTGTTCGTTAGAGACGGGTCGTCGACGCATAGGGGAAAGCGATCGACGACGTGGGGAGGGTGACCGGAGGCGTTCGAAGCGAGGACGGCGATCAGTCTGGGAGCGAGCTGGTGATGGGTCGAAAGGTCCGTAAGGCGCATTTGAATCAGGCGGCACATAGGGCGCTCGGCGATCGTCATCGAACGCCTGCGAGCGGCGGCGACAGAACCTTGCGACATGACCGGGACACCTACATGCGAAGCATATAGGGCGATTGTCCGGCGTACGCCACGGGTTAGCGACGGCAGTGGTGGTGCAGGGGACGGGAGGTGGAGGGCGGTGCACAGGCTGCTGGAAGCGACGCACGGGCACAGTGCGAGGGGCCATTGCAGCAACCGTAGCATAAGTGACTGGTGTAGCCACGACATCCTGCTGGTGAACAGCCGGCAGCGCTTCCGCGACCTCTTCATGGATCACGTTACGGATATGAGACGGCAAAGTTCTGGCAGACTCCTGAGTGACGGACACCAGAGATAGCTGTCGTGCGACTTCTTCGCGGACGAAATCCTTGATTTGCGTTATCAGGGAGGCCTGTTCTGGGCCGGTGGTAAGGCTGCAGAGTGATGCCGCATTTGGTGTGGGATGTCGCCTTGTCAGAGCTCGCTGCTTACGCAATTCATCATAGCTCTGGCACAAGCTGATGACGTCGCCAACAGTGCGCGGGTCCTTGGCCAGAAGCATTTGGAACGCGTCATCGTCGATTCCCTTCATGACGTGCTTGATCTTTTCCGCTTCCGTCATGGCAGCGTTCACGCGCCTGCACAAATCGAGAACGTCTTCTATATAGCTGGTGAATGTCTCACCCGTGTCCTGTGCGCGTGTACGCAAGCGCTGCTCGGCTCGGAGTTTCCTGACGGCGGGTCGGTCAAATACTTCTGTAATCGACGTCTTGAGCGCCGACCACGTTCGTATATCCCTTTCATGATTTCTGAACCAGAGACTGGCCACGCCCGCGAGGTAGAATGACACGTAAGCCAGCTTGTCTGAGTCATTCCATTTGTTGTGAACGCTCACATGTTCGTAGGATGACAGCCACTTTTCAACGTCGTTGTCGTCGGTTCCGCTGAAGATGGGAGGCTCCCGCTGGCGAACGGTGCCAGTGCAAGGGACGGGTGGCGATGGAAGAGTCTGCTGGTCGGCGTCCGGCATGGCAGAGGGTAGCGTCCGAGAACGGAGTTCCAGGATGGTAGAGTGGAACGTTACCCCGCACGGCTCCACCACTTATAAAGGAGATTTATTGGCGTTCGTAGCGACCGCCGGTTCTACGATGCACCGAGCACAGTCGCCGAGCTCGAGCCTCTGCTGCGCGCTTGATGCTGCCGATGCTGCTGACTGCGCGCACGTTCCTCATCTTCCTTACAATCTATATATATATATATATATATATATATATATATATATATATATATATATATGATGCATATGTGTTTGCATGTATGCTGTTGCCGAAAATTCTGTAGGGGGGGCTGCGGGCCTCGTCAAGCTGCATCTACTGGAGCAGCTTTTACTTGCAGCCTCCTTCATCAAGTAGATAGAAATAAAGCTATTCTATATGCCACACTTTGCTATAGGACATGCGGGATATGTTGCCACACATTCTATCACTGAAGTTGCTCATACCTTATGTTACACTCATGTCAAAACTATTCCTCGGAATTTTGTGAATCACAACCCACAAACAAATGTCGAGCAACAACATACCGACAGCGCATGATCTTTTGTCCTAAATGTTCTCCGACTTAAATATTAAAAGTGCGGAACAGTAGCAGAAACCTGAAAATTATGTAATTCATTGGCACGGCTGTGCACTATTTTTGGGAACGGGCCACAAAAGAGACCACGTTTCCGGCAATAGCAGAGCGACGCTCACCGCTCGGTTCCTTACAGCACCACCAGATGGCGCTAGCCTCCAAGCCTCCGCGGCAGCGGCGGTGCCGGCCGTGCGGGGGAACGAAAACAAAGAACCAGAAATCTAACCTTCGTGCATTTCGCCGCAAGCGTTTCCCGGTAAACATTGCGGTTACATAAGCGGCAGTTGCTCGGTAGCGTGAAAAGCAGTCAGGGACATTTGAATGCTATCGCACTCTACTCTGAAAGGCGAGGCTTGAGCGTCTCCCGAGTTTCTGCACAAATGTGTATACGTCTTTTAAAGCCGTTCCCACAATCATCAAATGATAACAGATGTGTAATCGTATGCGTCGGCCACATGACCCTTGTGCAGAAACAGCGGCCACACCATTTTCGACAACTGCATGTGTTGCAACATTGTTGCTTCCTTTTATTATTCATCGTAATCGCCCTCCCCGCGTACTAATTAGTGATTGGTGTCGCCAGTGCGTCGCGGACCCCGTGGAAGAACTGCTTCGTCTCTGCAGTTCGCAGCTCAGCCATTCGACACCCTATCATCCTCAAACCAATGGCCTTCTGGAACGTACAAAACATTATCGGACGATTACGATACTCCCTAATACGAAATTTGAGCGCAGCTGTATACGTGTTTTCATTTTGCGATATATTGAGGCCGAAGGTTTGAGACCGAAATCACCACACGGCCTGGCAGCGGGCCAGTGCTGTCAACGCATTCGCAGAGGGAGAGGCAGTATGGGAACACTGGCATAATGAGCGGCATCGAGGCCGGCTGTAGAAGAAAACAATAACCAAGGCGCGAGCAGTGGCACGAGCATGAGGGGCAGTATATAGTAGTCGTTAGTCGTCTATTGTGGGAAGTTACACTTATTTATGCTGCATAATAGAGAGCACGGCGAAGTGTCAGAGCAGTATGGGAACGCTGGCATGATGAGCAGCATCGGAGCCAGCTGTGGAAGAAGACGACGAGGAACGCGTGGGCCGTGGCATGAGCGTGTTCGCGTGGTTACGCCGAGGGACGCCGAAGCTCAACCCAGGAACGAGCACTTAAGAGCTGCGCTCTAAAGGACTGTGACTAACATGCTAGCCACGTGTGTCTTGTGACCACAATGACTGGGATGACGAGCTTCCATTCATCACCTATGCCTATGATTCTGCAAAGCATGTGAAGATGGATTACAGCCCTGTTTACCTGCCTTAAGCACGTTCACCGTTAAACTGCGTTGACACAATACTACCGTTGAACTTACACAGCGAGTATTATGTTGCCAAGACGCTGTGCCTTGTTGACGTAGCCTGTCTTATTCATGGTGTTCGTACTGGGGCGTCGCAACAACCATAGAAAGAACGCTATGACAGATGACAACAGCCTGTATCATACACTAAAGGTGACTTGATATGGCTGTGGACCCTTCAACGAAAGCGCTACTTATGCGAAAAGTCCCTATGCCAGTATACTGCCCCATTCGTCGTCGTAGATCGTTTGAGCGACTTGGACCTACGTGGTGGCACGTCTGCCATCAGCTCGTCGCCGGTGTAGTCGGACCTAGTCGGAACATTTTGGTCATCTTAAGCGGTTTCACCCCACTGCTTGCCAGGGATTGGACTCGCCCAGCGGCCGGGCTTCGTCTGCGTACCGGCGATTGCGAAGGCATGGTCCGGAAAAGAAGGCAGCGAAAACGAAATCTAGTTGCAGCCTCTCGACAGCCTCATTATATCGCCTGTAAATAGACCCTGTTCACCCGTGACAATAAGTTTTATCAGTCTTTTTGACCTTTCGCAGTTTCTGAGGTTTATTTAGTCAGCATACTCAATATTTTGCATACGCTGCAGCATTTCGCTCGGCAAAGCGCAGCCGCTTAGCTTTAATTTTATGCAGCATGTTCAAGTTATATTATGTCTTGTTACAATTGTCTTTCATAAATATAATTTGCAGACTTTTTCTGTAGTACGTTCTAAGTCCGCTCTGCACGCATGTTTACAAATGCAGCGCGAACTTCCGGGGCATTCCCCTAAAACCTAGTTAACCTTGTTTCCTTTCCTTTTAACGTCCTTTTTGTCATTCGCGTGCCCCTTCGAGCTTTCGTTGAGAGCAGCAGGCAAAATATTGTTTCGTTATGATGCGTGGAACATCCACAATATCTGAAATGAAGGTGGTACTGATGTACGGTTTGATGTAAGAACAGCATAAAATGCGGGACAAACATTTACAGTGCTGACTACAAATAAGTAACACGCCTCAATCTTCCATGTCACGATGCATGGTAACGAACCAACCATTTGCATAGAGCGCTGGCCTGTGTGAGTCCCGGCACATGCTCAGTGCCACTAATAAAGGTGTCGAAAATATTTCGCATGGAGTATACGATCTGGCACGCCGAAAGCACCAAGCCAACATACGTACTTAGAAGCACTACCGTGTTGGTTAATATCAAACACTTATGCGTGAGAGTGCGTAAAGTTTTTCCCCAAAATGACGAGGACACTTTTGCACTTAGGTGCAGTGGAGGCTTGACTGCTTCGAGTTACTCTAGGAGAGCTGGTATAGTGTATGGTATATGGTATGGTATAAACATCGCCCCCTTCTTAGAAGCTTAGTAATAACCTAAATTCATGGTGCTCGACGTCGTGAAACCCGTTCGGAGAAAACTGATCTTTGCTTGCGCTATTTTCTCTCGTCAGGAATTCAAATTTATAACTTCGCAAATCGGCAATGAAATATGATGTCCCAGTTTAGTAAACTACACATAATAACACGTCTAAAGCCAACAAAATCGACGTACTTTACATTACATTCCTCTGAAATGTACCATTAATTTGTGAGTACAACTTTTTTAACTCCCTCTAAGCCTTGCAACAATTGCACGCAAGCTTTAAATTTATATGAAATTTTGCTTACATGAGATATTCTAACCGGTGCAGTTTACACAAAAGGAGTTTCGTTTTTTTTTCGTGCTTGCACATCTGTAAAACTTGTGCGTTAAGTTTTACAGTGAAGCTCTCCGTGGCTAGGATCTGAAAAAAGATGAATCCCCCCCCCCCCCCGAGATGTTGACAAAAATCATCACGTGGGCCGATACTGGTTATGTGCAGAAAGGGTCCAAGCTCAACAGCACAAGCCCCTGTGGGCTCGGGGATCTGCAACGCGCACTTTAACTACCCTTTATGCATGTGAGGCCCAAAGAGGTCCCAGGCTCAAGGGTAAGATCAGATGTCTTACAGCGAAGTTGTCTATCGTTAGGATCTGGGAAAAAAATGTGTCCGAGATTTTCATAAAAACAATGCGCCGGTGTGATGAACGCTGCTGCCCAAACGCTTGTTTATGACGATGCGTGTCGAAACGTCAGTGATTAAGCGTAATAGTCTATCAACCAATACTCTCCTGTGTCGCTCACTCCGAAGAGGAATAGCGCACCTTAAAGGAGAGCCGTCGCGCTCAACAGCACGATTGGATGCGAAAGCGAGGAGAAGCCGAACGCGCAGCGGTCCAACGTGCTACGGCCGAGGGTGCGGGCCCATCGACTTCGAGTGATCGTGCCCTTACCAATTGAGAACGTGCCCATCTAGAGCGCCAACAACAACATGCAGCAGAATATGCATTGATATCACATTTAGCAAGAATGCGCTTGGAATCGATGTGCAACCAATTGCAGTTTACCATAGCGACCATTAGGCAATGATCAATATGGTGACCAAATGAATGGAATTTTAAAAAAAACGAGACAAAGGTAAACAACGAAGTTTTGTGTTGTCTTTTTAACCAATGTAACATAACCAACAAATAATTACCCGCCACGGTAGCTTAGTGGCTATGGTGTTTAGCTGCTAAGCACGAGGTGGCGGGATCGAATCCCGGCCACAACGGCCGCATTTCGATGGGTGAAAAATGCGAAAACACCCGTTGCTGTGACTGGGGGTCCCAAGAGGGGGAATGTACTTTGCTCGTGGAGGAGTAAGGGAACATGGGGCTGGGCCGATATCCAGGATGCTTTACAAACAAGCTTATATTACCTATTTACAAGGAAATTCAAATTAGTACAGAAAAAGTTCAAGAAGAAATTGTAGCAGCCGATCACTCCCGCTGTCCGTTGCTCTTTTTATGCCCTGCGTGGTCATTGTTCAGTGTCCCCAATCCGGCGTCAGGAGACCGATGACATCAGGTCCCACCAATCCAGAGTTTTGTTGCCCTTTTCCTCCGATGGGAGCTTTGTCGGAAAAGCGCGCACATCACTGGGCACCAAAGGGGAAGGGTGACCGTACACTGACTCCGCTTGTCCGTGCTAGTTTGGGTGGCTGACAGGTGATGGACCGTATACTTGCAATATTTGCCCAAACCGCTCCTGACTGAGGTCTTCCCATGCTGGTAATAAATCATCCATATTGAGAACCATTTTGAGGAGGCCGTCGGCCCGTTCCCGATAATCGTACTAGCCGTGACCGCAGATTGTCGCGGGGTGAACGGCCGATCACAACAGCCCCTCCACCACCAGGAAGAGGGCTCGCAATGGGGCAGCTCATCGGCGTCCCTTGAAGAGGCCTTGGCCACTCAGCAGGCTCAGCTCCGAATCGAAGTCCCGGGTTCGCCGGGAGGATCACGTCCTGGGGCAATGACCATCTTGGAGGGAGGGTTGGCTGCAGGTTTTAGGCTGGGAACTGGCATTTAGCAATCAAATGCACACAGCGCCCGTGCGGAGACAAGGCAAGCATACAAACCCCCTCCGAGATATGCTAGGTTAACTCATAACCAGCGAGCGTCAGAAAGGCAGCCATAGAGTAGGGCCGCGCAAACGACCCAAAACAAGGTTGAAATGGTAGCGTGATTAACTAACGTTTTCATCAATTTAGTTTCAATCGTGTCTCAAAGAAGGCACAAATTACGCAGCTCTGCGGCAATCCACAAACAAAGGGAGATCGTTCAGAACAGCACAATAAAAAAAATATTTATGTTCCTTCTCGAGGCATAAACAGTTATCCAACGACATAGCCGAGAATATGGTCAGTTGTCCGATCTTTTAGTGGTCCAGTTACCCAGAGCCATCCCTTCCGAGCCCTTGCCGTAGCTCGAAGCACTCCGGAAACATCTGTTGCTGACGAATTCTGTCAACTTATACCCAAACGAAGAATTCCGTTCACTTGCCTACAATTTATAAGTTCGATAACACTAGCAGAACAGAAAGTTCGTGCGTGCTTTATGTCACAACATCCTCAACTTGACTGTGAGTTTAGTCTAAATGAATTGAAATGTGCTCTTTCGTCATGCCGTACAAAGACAACCACAGGCCCAGATGGTGTCACGTATATGATGTTAAAGAACCTAGGTCCTGTTGGAAGAATGGCTCTTTTGGAGATATTCAATGACATCTGGATAAGAGAGACTCTGCCAGATTCATGGAAATTAGCGCGGGTAATTCCAGTACTAAAACCAGGAAAGACTCCCCTTTGTCTTGACTCCTACCGACCCGTCAGCCTCACAAGCTGTTTTTCCAAACTAATGGAGAAGATGATAGACCGTCGACTGCAGTGGTGGTGTGAACACACAAATATGTTTTCCAATTACATGACCGGTTTTCGACAAAATCGGTGTACAATGGATTCAGTACTAGACATTGCCACATGCGTCGAACATGAACGAAGTTGCGGAAATGTGACAGTAGCAGTATGTTTAGAAATTCAAAGAGCATTCGACACTGTAAGCCACATACACATCCTTGCTGGTATGTTAGAGCTTGGCCTACACGGTCGAGCACTACGATGGGTATCAAATTTCTTGAAAGACAGAAAAATATTTATGGAAACAATCGAAGGCGCGAGTAATTATCACAGCATCACACAGGGCGTTCCGCAGGGCAGTGTTCTCAGTCCGTTTTTATTCAACTGCGTCATGGCAGCCTTGCCACTAAAACTCCCGTCTGGTCTACAGTATTCGCTGTAGACCAGACATCTGCATATGGGCCTCTGGATCTCATATACAAGACATTCAAACAACGCTGCAAGAGGGTCTTGATAGTATCGACACCTTTTTAAAAGAAAGAGGCATGAGTCTTTCATACGCAAACACAGCCGTACTTCCTTTTACTAGACGACAGCTGAATAATTTCCAACTTAGGCTTAATGGGCAAACTTTGATGCTTGTGAAAGAGCATAAATTTCTTGGAATTATTCTTGACCGCCAGCTAAAATGGGCTTCACACATCCGCGCAATTGAAAAGCAGACCAATGCAGTAATAAACGTACTTCGGCGACTCGCAGGCACAACGTGGGGGGGATCAGTCTCTTCGCTACTACAAGTTCATAACGAACTCATAAAACAAAAAATTGCTTACTCGGCACCTATTCTCCATGGTTTATCGCAAACTTCTGAGGAACGTCTTCAACGTTTACTGGCAAGAGGGCTGCGAGCGTGTCTTGGGGTTCCGCAGGCTACCTCGAGTTCTTTAGTAATTGCTGAAGCTCGTCACCCACCATTTCCAGTCATACGAACGGTTGAAACATGCCGACATATTTATCGCATCTTAACCCAACACGAGAATCATCCATTAAACCTCGTGCTTACCGAAAGAAACAAAAGCAAAATTCACGATGTTGTTCGAGAACATAAAGCATTATTACCAAGATTTGAATTATGCAAAGTGGATGTTTGTTACCCTCCCTGGATGTTAACATGTCCTAAAATAGAATTATCGGTTGAAGGGATTATATCTAAGAGAGACATGTTCATAGTAGCCGCACAACAACTGGCACTCTTCCAAATTTACTCCTTATATCCCCAGTACATACACGTTTATACAGATGGTTCGTGTCATAAAAATTCCTCGACTTCAGCATTCGTCATTCCACATTTAACGCTAGAGCAAACATTTAAATTATCCCGAGAGACATCTTCCACCGTGGCAGAACTGTTTGCAATCTTGTGTGCTTTGCGTTTCATAGCATCAAAAGAACATTCGCAAAAAATGGGTTATCTTTAGCGATTCGCAAGCCGCTCTCACATTACTACAGAGGAATAAGAAAAATTCTTTGAACACTTTGCTATTGTATGAGACACTCAAAGAACTTACAAAAGCTAGCACAATGAACCACGTAATTGCATTCCAGTGGATACCTGGGCACTGCAATATTCCTGGAAATACTGCAGCGGACGCAGCTGCGAATCGGGCGCACAATAACGCGGAGACAACCAATCTTCCTCTATTGCGTAGTGAAGTCCGTCTGCTCCTGAGACAGATTTCTTGTCGCCTCAGCAAAACTACATGGTTTGATCAGCAAACTAAATACTCTGAGTTATACTTTATAGACCCATATATAAACTTAACAATGCCGGAAAATCTAAGAGACAACAGAAAATTTGAAACATTGGTACACCGCCTGCGTCTTGATACTGCATTCACTAAACACTTCTTGTACAGGATAAAACGTGTCTCTAGTCCACAGTGTTCTTGTGGCCATGCAGACGAAGATGTGCATCATATTCTCCTCGAGTGCACTAAATACAATCCACAAAGAAGGGTACTGCAAGCAAATTGTTGACATTAGACAGAAGACCATTCACTCTAAAAAAAATACTTGGCCCGTGGCCAACTGCGGGCCTTCAAAAAAGAGCGCTTCTTGCTCTGAAAAAGTTTTTAGAGGAGACCAACATTTTGGGAAAATATTAGGTATCAGACGATCCGAATGCGCTAAGTGAGTAACATAAACGTTGTTCGTGATTCATAATTGGTTTATGTGGCGATCGCAACTTTTATGCAATATGTATAATTCTGTTCTGTACTTACAGTGCATTACATGTGTTGTGTGTTATGGCTGTTCTAAATATCTGACTTTATGTATGCGTACGTGGACTGAACTAATGCACAGAACTTTGCGACTCATGTACTGTTGGACTGTATATTTTTTATTCATCAAGTGTTCTACTGAGTGCCATATTTCGTGTCGTTATTCTCCCTTTCTGCGCAAATTTATTTCCTTTGCCAAGTGACAAGGAGTAGCCGGTGCCACCATAAAGGCGCCAACCTCTCCTAATATTCACTTCAATAAAAAAAATAAAAAAGAAAAAGGATAAATCAAGCGTCTGAATCAAGTCAGCCCTGCCAATAACTGAAACGCCTCAGCTGAAGACAACCGCGTTTTGTTAATTCCTTGCCCCGCGGTACAGTAAAATACGCAAATGCGCTCGAAGGAGTCACCCTGTCGCAGTAGGGGACCATCTAGGAGACATGTTTCACAGCTGTCACAACGGGAAATTTGGAACGCGTGACAGCCAAGGAGAGGGCAAGCCCATGAGTAGGCTCCTTTTAGCTACCTTTGTCCCTCCCTCACGAAACGACCCCAAGACCGCTGTCAATCGGGTCACGGTACCGCTAAATTCCAAGAATTGGGCTCCTCTCCCGGTAACGTGTCCCATGTCCCCAACTTCGCTCTTCCGAACTAAAATTGTGTGATTCATAAGTCACCAGAGCGAAAGAAAAAGGCGCCGTTCTGAATCACAGGATTCGCTACTGCGACTGCAATGGCAAAGGGATCAGTGACGCGTGCTGAGTTGCTCGTTCGGTCAGTGCCACCTGCCAGTACCAGCACCTCTAAAGTGAAACGTACTGGGCTCTGCTGACCGCGTTACTCTGAACTAAAGAATTCATAGAGTGGTATTTAAAACAAAAACCTACATTCTATGTGCGCGTAAAAAGCTATAAAAAATTGCTTTACTAGCGTGCTACCGCCCGCCTCCACCTTATATTTCCGGACGTCTACACTACCCCCAACTGCCGGTGCTGTGGAATTCACCCGGCTACGCTTCCGCATATGCTATGGGAGTGCCCAGCACAGTACACCCAGACTAACACCACGACTCTCTCGTCGAGGTTGCATGAGGCTCTGCGGAGCTCCGCCCTCGACGACCAAACCTGGGCGACCCAGCACGCCCGCGATGCGGCGGCGAGGCAAGCCCTCGACGTCCCTTCGTGGGAGGCTTAGGCCCGGCCATCATAAAGTGCTGGTTCTAGAATAAAAGTTTATTCCTCCTCCTCCTCCACTAGCGTGCTTTGGCAATTTCTGCAGTGGTAGTCGATAGCGCACCTACTCCATAAGCAGGAATTAATTAACAATGGTTTTTCTTTACAAACATCCCATTACAATCATCATCATCATCAGCCTGGTTACGCCCACTGCAAGGCAAAGGCCTCTCCCATACTTCTCCAACTACCCCAGTAATGTACTAATTGTGACTATGCGGTCCCTGCAAACTTCTTAATCTCATACGCCCACCTAACTTTCTGCCGCCCCCTGCTATGCTTCCCTTCCCTTGGGATCCAGTGCGTAACCCTTAATGACCATCGGTTATCTTCCCTCCTCATAACATGTCCTGCCCAAGCCCCCCATTTCTTTTTCTTAATTTCAACTAAGATGTCATTAACTCGCGTTTGCTCCCTCACCCAATCTGCCTTTTTCTTATCCCTTAACGTTACACTCATCATTCTTCTTTCCATAACTCGTTGCGTCATCCTCAATTTAAGTAGCCCCAGGTTTCCGCCCTTACGTGAGTACTGGTAAGACACAGCTGTTATACACTTTTCTCTTGGGAGATAATGGCAACCTGCTGTTCATGATCTGAGAATGCCTGCCAAACGCACCCCAGCCCATTCTTATTCTTCTCATTATTTCAGTCTCATGATCCGGATCCGCAGTCACTACCTGTCCTAAGTAGATGTAGTCCCTTACCACTTCCAGTGCGTCGCTTCCTATCGTAAACTGCTCTTCTCTTCCAGACTGTTAAACATTACTTTAGTTTTCTGCAAAGTAATTACAATGCTCATCTACAATTACAATGCTCATCTAGAAAAATCGGTGCAACCACGAGTCACCTCTTTCGCTAAACCAGCTTCGCCCTTTGATCCGCTAGCTGGCTCGTACTCAAAACAATACAACGAATCGCTGATGTTACTGCGAAACTATTAAAATGAAAAGTAATATGTTGTTAATAACAATAAATGCATCGCGTACTAATTACCAAAAGAAACAACAACAAAAAAACTTATGGAAGCGCCCATATCTACAATTACTCTCTCTTAATGCGCGCTCGATTGGGTCGCCAACTGAGAGCCTTTAAACCACGCAGAGCACAAGGTGCGCGTCACCTAGATTGCCCTCTGGCGTCACCTGCCACTCCGTGTGCTCGCTCGCAGCTTGCTGTCATAACCTTGAAGGGGAGGCCGTAGACGCGGAAAGAACAGCCATTCCCTCTTTGTCCTCGCTCTCGTAGCGCATTCTACTTCAGTGGCTGTTCGACTGGCCCGGTTTTGACGCGCATGTCTAAACCAGGTTGAACCTCTCGGCAGATAAACGGCCGATCCCAACACCATGGACTTAGATTTAGATGCACGTTAAAGAAACCCAGCTGGTTCAAATATCCGGAGTCCCCCACTACGGCGTGCCTCATAATACAATCGTGGTTTCGGCACATAAATTCCCATCATTTTTAATTAAATAATCTCAAATATAATTAAACAAAGCCAAAAGCTTCGCTGGTCTCCCATCTACATGTAGTGAAAGGGCTCTGAATTTCCTAAAACTTACCACTTTTTGGAAGCTTTAGTACAAAAACCCCCCGAGGTCTTAAATCCAGATTCTCCTTCGTAGATTTACTGGAATTTAAATTTCTCTTGCAAATGCAACAAATTTCACTCAGAAAGATCCTGCAGTTGACTCGAGAGAGCATTTCTACGTTTTAGATGTATCTTAATAGAGCGTCATTGGAGTTGACCACTTTAAACCCGATGGCTACCACCGGAAGGCACACTATTCTCCAGGAAGGAAGGAATACAAACAGAAATCGAAGATCGCAAAATAACGACTGAGAAAAGAGCAATATTTGAGACCACAAAGGCTGAAGCAAAACATAGGCTAGAGCGTGGCAATATGAATAAAGCTTACAATAACAATGCATCCGAATGAATTGAGGAATCTTACGCCATGCACCTGTTATTAGATAAGCAGCACAGATTTGCATTTTTTTTTATGCCAGACTGCCTTTACTTTATTTGCCGGGATTGCGAGCCGCAATGACTGCCATGCGCTGTCAACGGTGAAACCAGGAGAGGTTGAAACAAAATGGTAATTTAAAATCTTTCAATCCTTGAATTTTGCTTGCCGCACCGCTCGGAAATGTTTACTGCGCTTTTGTAAGTGTGCGTGTTTCTGTGTGGGAAGGGGAGCGGAAGTTGTCTATCTTGCTATATAGTTCCTTTAAACCTGATCGTAATTCCTTATGTTTTCAGTACCGAGCGATTCAGAAGGGCGGCCAAGGAGGGACGCTTTCTTGAGTACATGCCAGCAAAACAGCGGCCGCAGAAATGTGGACTGCAGTGCCTCTAACGATCATGCGCGCTTCATATGCTGTGATTGCTGTGAGTAACATTGCATATTGTTTCTTTAGGTTTTATGCAAGAGCAATCATACAGAGTATTTTCTTTTCTTTTACCATGCACACAGATCTTTTGTAAAAGCGCTGTTATTACATATATTAGCGCACCCTTATTTTTTAATCTTGGATATCGCGCCTAAATTGAAATACGAATAATTGATTTTCAACGCTCAATCCAGGCAATATCGAGACCCTGGGCGCGCCCCGCTACGTCAGACGAACGCTTTGTCACGATTGTGTGACGTAGTTTCAATGATACGGCAAGTCGCGGCAAATACTGATACAGCACCTCGCGGCGGATGGTTGCCAGGCAACACCTGCCATGTCAGAATCTGCCGTGCTTTCAGTTTCAAACTTCTGCACGCTTTTCGTCATGGGGCGTTTCTGTCGGTTTGGCAACACTCACGCCACGCCCCCTGGTGCAGTATTCGGCCACGACCTCCCTGATGATGTAGAAAATTAACCAATGGCCCTCAGCCCCCAGCAACTGCGGAGCATCTGACCAAGGCGGCGGTCAGACCTGTAACGCAGCAGAGGGTTCTAAGAATCTCTGGACCCGGACAGGCCGCCAATGGAAACTGACCCTTGCAAAGTTTAACACCCGAACCCTCTCGAGTGAGGCTAGCGTAGCAGGACTCTTTTAGGAACTATCAGACATTGTTTGGAATATCATCGGCCTCAGTGAGATTAGAAGAACTGGTGAGGCTTACACATTGCTAAATAACGGCCATGCCCTCTGCTATAGAAGTCTCCCTAATAAGTATCAATACGGGGTAGGATTCTTAATCCATAAAGACATGGCGGGCCACATCGAAGAATTCTACAGCATTAACGAGAGGGTAGCAGTAGTCGTAATCAAACTTAATAAAAGTACAGATTAAAGGTAGTACAAGCCTACGCTCCAACATCTAGTCACTACGATGAGAAAGTAGATCAGTTTTATGAAGATGTTGAATTAGCAATGTGAAAAGTGCAAATTCGGCATACAGTAGTAATGGGTGATTTCAATGCAAACGTGGGGGGAAAGCAGGCGGTGAACTCATCATTGGCAACTACGGCGTCGATTCTAGAAACGCTAGAGGAGATATGCTGGAAGAATTCGCAGAAAGGAATACGCTGACAATAATGAACACCTTTTTCAGGAAACGTAGCAACAGAAAATGGACCTGGAAAAGCCCTAATGGTGAAACGAAAAATGAAACTGATTTCATACTTTCTGCCGATCCCAGCGTAGTGCAGGATGTAGAAGTGATAGGTAGGGTAAAGTGAAGTGATCATAGGCTAACGAAGGCTAGGATTAACCTCAATTTGAAAAAAGAGTCAAATTGGTCAAGAAAGAACAGGCCAACTTAGAGGCAGTAAGGGGAAAAGCAGACAAATTTAGCCCGGTACTTGCAAACAAATATGCAGCCTCAGAACAGAGAGATGATGATGATGACATACAGGTAATGAATGAAACCGTAACGAGGCTGGATTCAGTGGGAGGCAAGGCACCAAGGCAACCAGTAGGCAAGCTCTCCCAAGTAACAAAGGACCGAATATAGAAACGACAATGAATGAAAGTGTCCAACCCAAGAGATAAGATATAATTCGCGGAACTGTAAAAACTGATCAACAAAACGAAAATAGGTGATATTCCAAATTATAACGTGAGAAATACTGAAGAAGCCGTAAGAAATGAACGCAGCCTGAAATCAGTGAGAAGGAAACTTGGCATAGGACAAACCAAGTTGAATGCACTGAACGATAAGCAGGGTAATATCATCAGCAATCTCGAAGGTATAATAAAAGCAGCGGAATGATTCCGTACTGACCTGTACAGTACCCAAAGGACTCAGGAGTACTCTATTCGAAATAATAATGAACAGAATACAGAAACTCCTCCTATAGCTAGATATGAGGTCAGAGGGGTCTTGCAACGCGTGAAACAGGGAAAAGCGGCAGGAGTGGATGTAATAACAGTCTATTTAATCAAAGATGGAGGGGACATAATGCTAGGAATACTGGCGGCTCTCTATACTAAGTGTCTACCGAATGCAAGGGTCCCAGAAAACTCGAAGAATGCAAACATTAAACTAATCCACAAGAAGGGAGACGTTAACAAACCGAAAATTTATATGTACTCCCAGTATTATATTATATTTAAATTATATTAAATTTGTACTCCCAGTATTATAAAAAATATTTACCAAAATAATCTCCAATAGAAGAAGAGCAACGCGGGACTTTAGTCAACGAAGTGAACAGGCTGGCTTCAGTAAGCGATACTCTACAATGAATCACATCCATGTCATTATTCAGGTTATCGAGAATGCCACAGAGTACAATAAACCTATGTATATGGCTTTATAAATTACGAAAAAGCATTTGATTCAGTACAGTATCAGCAGTCATAGAGGCATTGCGCAATCAGGGAGTACAGACCGCTTACGTAAATACCCTGGAAAATATCCACAGAGATTCCACAGCCACCTTAATTCTACACAAGCAAAGTAGGAAGATACCTGTCATGAAAGGGGTCAGACAAGGAGACACAATCTTTCCAATGCTATTCACTGCGTGCTTGGAAGAATTATTCAAGGAAGGTTTAGGAGTAAGAATCGACGGCAAATACCTCAACTACCTTCGGTTTGCCGATGACATTGTTCTATTCAGCAACACTGCGGACGAGTTACAACAAAGATTGAGGATCTTAACAGGGAGATAGTAAGAGTGGGGCTGAAGATTAATATGCAGAAGACAAAGCTAATGATGAATAACCTGGCAAGATAACAAGTGTTCAAGATCGTAAGTCTGCTTTTAGAGGCTGTGAAGGAGTACGTTTACCTAGGTCAACTAATCACAGGGAACCCTGGCAATGAGAAGGAAATTCACAGAAGAATAAAAATGGGTTGGATCGCATACGGCAGACATCATGAGCTCCTGACTGGGAGCTTACCGTTATCACTGAAACAGAAAGTATACAATCAATGCATTTTACCAGTGCTGACATACGGCGCAGAGACTTGGAGGCTGACAAAGAAACTTGAGAACAAGTTAAGAACCGCGCAAAGAGCGATGGAACGAAGAATGCTAGGCATAACTTTAAGAGACAGAAGGCGAGCGGTTTGGATCAGAGAGCAAACGGGAATAGACGACATTTTAATAGGCATTAAGAGAAAAAGATGGCGCTGGGCAGGTCATGTAATGCGCAGACTAGATAACCGTTGGACCATTAGGGTGACAGAATGGGTACCAAGAGAAGGGAAGCGCGGTAGAGGACGGCAGAAGACTAGATGGTGCGACGAAATTAGGAAATTCGCGGGTGCAAGTTGGAATCGGTTGGCGCAGGACAGGGGTAATTGGAAATCGCAGGGAGAGGCCTTCGTCCCATAGTGGCCATAAAATATTATTATTATTATTATTATTATTATTATTATTATTATTATTATTATTATTATTATTATTATTATTATTATTATTATTATTATTATTATTATTATTATTTTGATTCAGATTTATCGACAATCGTTGACAATTTTAACCAATTTTTCTCTCAGTTTTCTGGGGTGTCTAAGCAATCATGCTACATGGTAGCACTGCTACTCCTGTAATTGAATCCGCTTTCCTGCCCACTATGACGGAAAAAGAGCTTTACTCGTTATTGGGCAGCTTTGGCAGGCATCAATCACCAGATATCGATAAAATTCGCATGTTTGATCTATACAGGAACTTCGGCTTTCTGAAAGATGTCTTGCTAGAAATCCTAAACGGGATAATTACAAGCGGAAGTATTCCTACGCGGTTAAAAACGGCCGTAGTTGGACCACTTCTAAAAGGTGGTGAAGCTAAGTGTGTACATAATTATCGTCCCATTTCTATCCTGCCTATTATAGCAAAAGTTCTAGAAAAACATGTATTCTTAGTAATGAACAGCTTTATTAACAAAGCGGGGGGTTTCCCGACTGTCAATACGGTTTTATTGAAAAAAGGGGCACTCAGGCTTTATTAGAAGAATTGAGTGACCATTTATTTTCTTCACTTGAAAAAAATCTTGTATGTTGCGCACTTTTTTTAGATGCGGCAAAAGCCTTTGACACGGTATGTCATTCGATTATGCTAGAGAAACTCTACAATTCAGGTTTTCGAGGACCTTTCTTCCGATTTCTACGCAATTTCCTTACAGCTCGCTCCCAGATTGTTTCCATTTCAGACATTTGCAGTTCCCGTGTTTTTCTGAAGGCCGATGTGCCACAAGGTTCCATACTGTCTCCCTTACTTCTTAATATATACGTTAAGGACGTGTGCAACGTGCTATCTGTCTGCAAGTTATTTCAATATGCAGACGATACTGCAATTTTAGCCACACATGTGAATTTTCCAGACGCTTTCTGAATCCTTCAAAATGACGTCGGGAAATTAATGGGTTATCTTGGTGCAAATGTAATTGACATCAATCATTCTAAATCAAAGTTAGTTTGCTCCCATAGCCCTCTGAAGCGTGTTTCACTTTCTTCTTCACTTTATCTGCACAGCTCTCGATGTATTAATTGTTCCTGCCCTCCAATAAAATTTTCGGACTCTGTGAAGTATTTGGGCGTATGGTTTGATTCTAGTCTTCTTTTTTCTACTCACTTGTCTTACATATGTGCCAGACTTCGTAAAATCGTCTGTTTACTGTACCGCATCAAAGTGTTTTTACCCTTGTCTGTTAGGAAACTTTCGGTCCACTCGTTAGCCTACAGTGTGCTCAGATATGGTATTACAACATTTGTACATTGTTCTAGTACCTGGCATCACCGTGTAAATAGGTTGCTAAAGTGTATGTTAAAAAGTGTTACTTATGACGTATACAGACCACAAGGGATGAACCTTTTTCAGATGCTAAAAATGTCGAACATGCGCTCACTGTTTGTTCAAACAGTGGTACTGAAACACTTCTGGACGGATACCTTTAAAATCCCCACTGTGCCTTGCCGTCCTTTACGGCGTGCACCTGCTTTTTCAGTTCCTCACACACGAACCAGATTTGGCAGATATACTCGAGCCTTTTATGTTCCAGATATATTCAATGCCCTTCCTTCTGAAATTTCTTCCTGTAAGTCTGTACGCGACATTCGCAAAACTTTAAGGGCATTGTACACAGAATGATTATAGGCGTCATATTTTTATTTCTCCTGTCATTGTTGAAACATGTCTTCGCTCTGGTCGTTTCTTCGCTTTTTTTTCTTTGTTGTTGTTTTTTCGTGATTCTCTTTTTTTTTTGCCTTGTACTTTATCACTCGCTACCTTAGTTTTCAATGTCTTTTTGTTTTTATTTCTCGCAAAAGAAAGAAAAGTCAGTTTCTGGCTGAGTCTTGTTATTGACTGCCGGGTTTCGCGTGACAAGCCACTGTGATGGCTTAGGCGAACCCGATTTCTGTACTTATACTTGCAGATTTGATAATAAAGTATTATTATTATTATTATTATTATTATTATTATTATTATTATTATTATTATTATTATTATTATTATTATTATTATTATTATTATTATTATTATTGTGATGATGGCGACGCGCTTGCTTTCAATATTGCACGGATTTAGCGTTAAAATGCGATTACGATTTTTTGTAATTAGGTGAAATTGTTGAAAAGGATAAGGGTGCATTAAAATGTGACACCCTCCAAATCTGACATTTAAGCAGCTGCCCTGAGGTTCAAATAAATAAAGTTAACTGACGATTGTTGGTTAACTCATATACTTATGTTATTAGCGGCGAAGTATGCTCGCCTTTCCGAAATATTTCCTTGTGAGAACGCCAAGTTCGCTAAGCTCATTTCTTTTTTATAAAAAGTCGATACATAGGGTTTTAAAAAAGCACTCTGTACGGACGCTGCGCTCGAATTTTCATCGTCGTCGCAATCGTTACCGGCGCTATGATGTACTGTATTCTGCTTCGGTGTGCTACACTTTAAGCCACTTTACCCCGCTGAGGGTGTTTTTCTGTGTCTGTAGCTACACTCATAAGCAAATTTGCACCCTTTGGGTCGCATCTTGCCACACAACAATAATCGTCATCTGCCTTGCCTGCATTTCCTTTCTTTAACGCTGCGCGCCCGGTACTTCCAAGTCACGAATGGCATGCACGTTTTCAGCGTGACGTAACATTGTCAACCAGAACGTAACGAGCGCAGTTTTCAAGAAAGGGAACGCAAGGCAGGGCAGATGACGAGTATTGTTGTGGGACAAACGCATTTCGATGGGGGCGATATGCGAAAACACCTGCGTACTTGGATTTAGGTGCACGTTAAAGAACACCAGGTGGTCGAGAGAGAGAGAGAGAATGAAGAGGAAAGGCAGGGAGGTTAACCAGATATGAGTCTCCGGTTTGCTACCCTACACTGGGGATGGGGGATAGGGGTTAGAAAGATGACAGAGAGGAAAGCGAAAAACAAATAAAAAAGAGGAACGCGCACCACATGGAGTCACACACACAAAAGGCGTTCCAGTTAAAGTCGTTCACACATGCCAGTAGATCGCAAGAAGCGCAAAAGCGCTTGCACGGCCTTCTTCTGTGAAGGTAGGTCCTTTCGATGTTGTAGAATTCTTTTTTCGGATAGCGGTTGGTCGTCCAGTTGGTCAAGTTCGTGGTTAAGGCATGCCCTCTGTGGACTGTACTGCGGGCAGGCACACAAAACATGGCCAATTGATTCTTCATGGCTGCAGTGGTCACAGGTTGGGGTGTCGGTCATCCCTATGCGGAAGGCATAGGCTTTAGTAAAGGCAACGCCCAACCAAAGTCGATATAAAAGCGTGGCGTCTCTACGGCGAAGCTGTGATGGCGCTCGAAGACTTAAGTTTGGATCAAGTGAGTACAGTCGCGTATTTCTTAAATGTGGCTCATTCCATTGCGACGCGGTGCACTGCCGAGCAAGTAGGCGGAGCTTCCGGGCCGCGTCAGTTCTAGAAACAGGAATTGGGACGCGGCGCTCCTCAGTATGGGCTGAGCGGGCAGCGTGATCCGCCCGTTCATTGCCAATAATCCCGCAGTGACTTGGAAGCCACTGGAAGGTTATTTCATGGCCTGCATGACTTATATGGTGTAACGTCTCTGTAATATGGAATATTAGTTGTTCGTGCGGTCCGCGTCTTAAAGGTGACAGTAGAGATTGCAGTGCCGCCTTCGAATCGCAGAATATTGTCCATTTGTGTGGTGGTTAATCACCAATGTGATGAAGGGCAGTAAAGAGCACTGCGAGCTCTGCTGCCGTCGATGTTGTCGCGTGAGTCGTCTTAAATTTGATTGTTGTAGCTTTCGCTGGTATGACGATTGCCGCCGCGGAGCTGCTTGGAAGGACAGATCCATCAGTGTAAATATGCGTAGAGTCACGGTAGTTCTCGTACAAATATAGTAGCGTGAGCTGTCTAAGGGCTGGTGATGACAGATCAGCTTTTTTCGAGATACCAGGTATTGCGAGGTTGATTTTTGGCTGAGCGAGGCACCATGGAGGGATCGAAGGTCTCGCAGCCGAAGTGAAACAAGCTGGCAATGATTCATCATATGCAGTTATCGTTTGGCTGAAAGATGTGTGTGGCCTGTCCGCTGGTAGAGAGGCTAAATGGTGACGAGGAGTCCTGGCTAGATGCCTTATATGGCTCCTGAGTACTTCAATTTCAATGTGGGTCTTGACAAGGTGGTCTCTGGCGATTGCTATCGTAGCCACTGTTGAAGCACTCTGAGGCAGGCCTAGACAGATCCGGAGCACTTGACCCTGAAGACTTTGTATTGTGCGTAGATTCGTTTTGCCTGTGTTGTTTATTGCTGGCAAGCTGTATCGCAGAAATCCTAGAAAAAGCACCCTGTACAGTTGTAACATGGCACTAGGCGACACTCCCCAGGTCTTGCCAGCGAAAAACTTGAACAGGTGGCAGATGCCTGTCAACCGTTTTTTCACGTATGATATGTGTGGGCTCCATGACAAGTCCCTGTCGATTATGACACCTAGAAACTTGTACGATCGGACCCGTTGTATTATTTGGCCATTTATCATTACACTGTAGTTTGCCATGGGTTTGCGCGTAAATGGCACAAGTGCGCATTTCTCGGAGGAAATTTCCAGGCCTCGATTACGGAGGTAGATAGCAGTTTGTGTGGCGGCTCTCTGAATTCTCGCTCGCAACTGTAGGCGTGTTACTGCAGATGTCCATATGCAGATGTCATCCGCGTACATTGATAGCCTGACTGTGGTTGGCACGTGCTCAAGCAGAGCAATTAGTGTTAGATTAAATAACACGGGGCTAAGTACACCGCTCTGGGGGACGCCGTGGTAGCTATAATGTAGAGAAGTATGGCCTTCCTTGGTGCTTACAAAGAAGGATCGCATGGAGAGATAGCTCCGTATCCATTGAAACATCCGACCACCCACTCCTACCTCTGCGAGAGCAGAGAGGATGGCTTCATGCGTAACGTTGTCATACGCCCCTTTAACGTCGAGGAATAAGGATGCGCAGAGACGCTTACGGCATTTCTCATGTTGAATGTAGGTCACCAAGTCGACGACGTTATCGATCGATGGTCGACCGCGTCGGGAGCCCGCCATGGCATCTGGGTAGGTGTTGTGGTACTCCAAGTACCACTCCAGGCGTCCTAGGACCTTCCTCTCCATTACTTTGCCCACACAGCTCGCCAAAGCGATCGGGCGATATGATGAGAGCTCCAACGGCGACTTGCCAGGCTTCAGCAGTTGAACAAGGCGACTTGTCTTCCAGGTTGTTGGTAGCGTGCCATTTCTCCAAGATTTATTGTACACCTCAAGAAGAACTCCTCTCGCTCGCTCCCCCAGGTGACACAGAGCTAGGTAGGAAATACCGTCAAGTCCTGGCGCTGATGTGCGGCTATACAAAGCTAATGCTGCCTTAAGTTTGTGGATCGAGAATGGTAGATCCAACCGGTGATCACGTAGTGGCGGACAGCTGCTCGAAGGCGATGGAATGTTGGTAGCTGTGAGTTGGCCGGATAATCTGGCGCAGAAATCCTCTGCCACGTCAATCTTCGATCTCTTTTGAGAGAGGGCAAGCGCCTTGAATGGGAATCGCTGTACGGGAAGTGTCCGCAGTCCGCGCACTGTTCTCCATAGTTGCGATAAAGGCTTGCGTGGATCTAGCGACTCACAGAAGGCAGCCCAACGTTGCGATTCGAGCTTGTCTAACCAGCGCTGTATCTTCTTTTGCGTGCGCCTGGCGGTCCGTAGATCGTCCATTGTTTTCGTACGTCGGTATCTTCGTTCAGCACGTCGTCGGATTGCTCGAAGTCGTTCTAGTTCCACATCAAAATCATTAAGTTTCGAGGAGCATGTTAGAGTACGCATAGTGTCTTGCACCACGCTCTTGATTGCCTCTTCCAAGTCGAAAGATGGATTGGCATCGCAGTGTTCTGCCATAATAGACTGAAATTTAGGCCAGTCCACTCTTTGGATCTTATCCGGTATTTTCGAAGCGGTCAATCCTCTGATCTTGATGTACGGGGGGATATGGTCGCTTCCGTGCGTCTCTATGTCCGCAAACCACCCTGCACGTCTGACTAGGCTTCGTGAGACGAAAGCCAAGTCAAGACAGCTGCTGTACGTGGAGCCACGTAAGAACGTAGGACTTCCATCATTCAGCAGCCAAAGTTCATTACTGGAGGCGAAAGATACCAGAGCTCTGCCTCTTGCGTTGATGATCGGACTTCCCCTGAGTGTATGATGGGCGTTGAAATCTCCAATGATGACCCAGGGATTGGAAGTTGAGGAAAGGATGTCTCGTAGTCTTTTGTAATCAAATCGATTTGACGGAGATAGGTAGGCGCCTACAAAAGTAAAGGCCAGATTCTTTTTCCTTACGTCTAGGCATATGTATTGATTACTGTCATTAGGTGGTACAAGCTGATGAGTGTAGGTGAGGTCACGGCGAATAAACACCAAAACCTTACTGTTTTCATAAACAGCTGACGACATGATTCATATCCAGAAAGCCTGATTTTGTTCGATAAGTTCGGCTCGGAAATGACGATAATGGGAAACATATTGGCGTACACGAAGCGACGGAAATCCGAAAGGCGTGCTCTGAGGCCGCGGGCATTCCACTGAAAAATAGCTGCTTGTCGGACCTCTTCCCTAAAGGACCGTGGCTGTGGAGCCATAATCTACTCAAGGGTTGCAAGCACCGGACTCAGAGCGTCCAGTACTTGAAGCGCACTTCTGGCAGACGGTGTGTGCATGTTGCTTAGCAGCACGCGAGTGGCATTCATTAAAGGCCTGATAAATGCTATCACTTGCTCATCTGTTTTCCGCGACTCCTCGGATACAGCACCTTGCTGTACTGGGAGCGGCTTCTTCTGCGGTTCTTCTGGAGGTCGTGTACGCGGAAGTGGCGGCCATTCCTTTGTGGAGAGAGATCTGGCAGTTTTCTCCCTTCCAACATCGGTGTTCGGAGTACTGGAAACGTCCGCTGATGATGATGCTTGACGAGGTGACTTTTCCTGAAAGCTTGATGTTTTCCGCCGTGAAGACCTTCATCGTTGACGTCGTCTTCGCCGTACTTTCACAGCGGCCTCTTTGTGGGTAGAGTTGTCTCTCACCATTTGTTTAAGAATGGTGATCTCTTTCTTGATCTGGGGACAGTCTTTGGAAGAGGCGCAGTGATCACCTTGACAGTTAGGACACTTCAACGTGGTTGCGCTACAGTTGTCTTCTGAGTGCAGTTCGGCACATCGAGGGCACACGGCCGAATTTCGGCAAACACCCTTCACATGTCCAATCTTCTGACAATTGAAGCATTGCATTGGTCTTGGAATAAATGGTCGAACCTGGTGGCGAAAGTGGCCGACCTTCACTTAGGGTGGAAGGCAGTCGCCTTTGAAGGTTATCCTCACACAACGTGTGTTGCCGAGGCGACCAACATGCACAATCACGTTGTGTTCGCTTGCTGGTTTTATGAGAATTGGGAGGTCTGCATTATATATTTCATTGTCAATGTCATAGATGACTCCTGTTATTGTGGCACCATTCGTTGGCACGTTGGATCTGACCTTGATGTTTCCCAGCTGCGTTACAGGTTGTAGTATGGTCAGTGCACTCGGGTTCATCACAACGATTGCCAGGATGTTTCGCCTAGTGTTTATCCTAACATCCTTGATCTCATTTGGCACGGTGTTTTCTAGATACACGGAGAGTGCTTGCCTGTTGAGGACGCGCAGGTTGTCGGTAGCGTTCTGTGGCACAAACAGGATGGAGTGAGGCCATCGCTGAGGAGCTGTTTTCACAGTGTTCGAGCTGGACGCCGAAGATAAGTTGATAATTCTTCGTTTGGCCTTGCGGTACTGGACAAGTCGAAAGCTGCCTTCCGAGAACTCGTCACCTGATGCGCAATACAGCTCTGTGTCCTCGCTACCACTCGACGTATTTCCTCGCTTCCTCGAACCGATGTCCGTGGGTGAACGGGAAACGGGAGGATCCTCGGGGTGTTGTACATCGATCACCGCGATGGAGGGGGCGGTAGACCCCACAGGTGCAGTAAGAAGTCCAGAAAAACACAGAGACGGGCGAGATGTGTTCCGCAAGAGAAGGACTTTGTCTTCTTCCCCCCCAGGTGGTCGAAATTCCCGCGTTCCCCGATACGGCGTGCCTCAAAATCAGATCGTGGTTTTGGCACGGAAAGTCCATAATGTTATTCATCTTTAAAAATTTTTGTGTGAAGAAATAAGCTCCAAAGTGTGCAAGCTTTTTTAAGAATGTAGGAAAAAGGAATCTCCACAAACCGAAACCCCCATTCTATAGGTCCCCTGAGTTACCACGACGCCATTTTCGTTAAAAGGTGCAAGCCATGCCAATGCACCCATTTCTTAGAAGTCACGCAGGCAAGCGCTATTTATTGGTGGGCTTTGCTATTCCTGTGAATAATCACCAGGGAGCGCCACCTAGAAAGAGAACCAATGAAATGTAGAGGTTGCTGCATGAACCAAAAGATGTCACTAAAACCCGCTAGAAAAAAGAAAGGCTGAGTTTTTTTATGTTTTGTTCCGCAGATGTACATTATTATAAGGCGACGATCAAACACAACTGCACACTCTATAAACAATAGAGCAGCCCCAACACACCGCCACACAATACGCACGGAACGTCCCAATACTATTACTGCTCGCGTTGCCTATACCCCTGTACCTTCTTGCAGCCCTATATATGGCAACGGTGTCTTGACGTGCAGTGTACTACCAGTGGGAATCCTTATTCTACGTAATTAAAAAAATAAATCTCCACAGAATGTTTGTTTTGACATAGTCAACTGATATGCACCTCAAAACCACACATGCCTGGTAATTTAAAATTGCGCTATATTAAATGCCTTTAAACTAGAGACTTCCAATTATCAACATTATGGCTACATGTACAAAGGACAGGTGCTTTAACAACTCTTATCACCCTTAGCATCAAAAGTGTATTTTAAGTGAACAATACATTCTTAGGTAAACAAAAAGTTGTTTCGGTAATTAAAACACACTAGCACACACATTTTTGCAACAATTGTATGGCAAAAGCGGGTCTGAGCTCGGCAGCGACCACTAGATCGTAGAGGTCATCATACCGGAGGAGGTCAAGGCTCGGAGGACACCAGAAAACATAATTTTACGGATAGGGATGCCTTCCGTAGTCTGTTACCAACGGAGATGGAGGAAATCAAGAACATAGACGAATGGTCAGCCCACATCGCGGGGAAGGTCAAGGAGGCGACCAAAATCATAGAAACGGATGAGCAGGTCGACAAGGTTGACAGCCGCCTCGCGCACTTAATCGAAGCAAAGCAATCTATCCTAAACAGGTGGAAGAAGCAACGACTAAATCGGCACCTAAGGAAGAAGGTGGCGGAGCTGAATCGTGCCATCGAAGTCCATGTCGGGTGCTCTGCTCGCAACAGTGGAACGAAATCTGTAGTGCTGGGGACGGGCAGAAGCCTTGCGGCAAGACCTGGAACTTGATGCGGCATCTGCTCGACGAGACTAAAACAAAATCCCACCAACGCGACCGCCTCGCAAAGATCATTCACAGAGCAGTCAAGGAAAACGGGGAAACCGAAGTAATCAGACGCATAGACAGCAAGTACCTCCAGGTTACACCCACGGAAAGGCATCCCGAGTACGACGGTCAAGCCAACGAGAAGCTCGACCGCGACATCAGCGTCGAGCAGGTGCGAGCGGCCCTGCACGAACTAAACAGCAAGTCGGCGGCCGGGCCAGAGCGCTCAAGAACCTCAGCGATGCGGCCATCGAAAACCTCACTGGTTATTACAACAAGTGCTGGAAGG
Organism: Dermacentor variabilis; assembly: GCF_050947875.1. NCBI lineage: Eukaryota > Metazoa > Arthropoda > Arachnida > Ixodida > Ixodidae > Dermacentor > Dermacentor variabilis. Next base: position 149,745,461 of record NC_134574.1, read on the forward strand.
CGGGGTCACTGCCCCAGCCGTTGAAGACTGCCAAGGCCATCCTCATCCCCAAACCAGGCAAGCCGCCGAATACGGACAACCTCCGGCCCATCTCGCTCACGTCCTGCGTGGGCAATGTGTTGGAGCATGTCCTCATGTGTAGGTGGCAGGACTACCTGGAGGAGTCGAGACTATACCCCACCACGATCATCGGGTTTCGGCCTTCCCTCGGCACCCAAGGCGCGATGATTCTGTTGAAGAAAGATATCATTGACGATGACGCCCTAACAAGGCAACAAGGCCATCCTGGGGCTGGACCTGCAGAGCGCCTTCGACAAGGTGAAGCACTCTGCGATCCTAGCCCAGCTGTCCAGACTCAACATGGCCGCAAGAACGTACACACACATCAAGGACTTTCTGACGGCGCGGACTACCGAGCTCTGCGCCGGCGATGTACGGCTCCAAGAGAAGAGGCTCGGCAGTGTCGGGACCCCCAGGGCTTGGTCATCTCGCCGTTGTTAATCAACCTCGTTAAGATCGGGGTGGCCAAGCGACCCTCTCGAGTCGAGGCAGTCCGGCACACCATCTACACCGATGACATCACGCTGTGGGTTCCAGGAGGCAGCGATGGTCACATTGAGAGCAAGCACGCTGCAAGAAGCTGTGGACGTGATCGAAGACCAGCTAAACAGTTCCGGTTTGATCTGCTCACCGAGCAAGTCAGAACTGCTGGTGTTACCACCGAAGTACGTCAGACGTAACAGGAGCGAACCGAGGGATTACGAGGCCATCAAGATTGTGAAGAGGAACGGCCAAGTAATCCCGGAGGTCGACAAAAATGAAGGTGCTCGGCATGATTATAGACAAACGACGGTGCAACGGTGAGACCATTTCCCGCCTTACAGCCAAGATTACCAACGCAATGCGTCTCATCAGACGGGTCGCCAACCGCTGGGCCGGGATGAAGGAGGAAAGCTTGATTCGGCTTGCGCATTCCTTCGTAATCAGCCACGTCACCTACGTTGCAGCCTTCCACAACTGGATGCAGTGTGAAAAGAATAAGATAAACGCCCTGATACACTGAGCTTACAAGGTGGCTCTCGGACTATTCGAGTGTACGAACACCAACAAGCTCTTGAGCCTGGGGGTACACAATGCCCTCGAGGAAATTGCGGAAGCGCAACGGACCGCCCAGCTGGAGTGGCTCTGTATGACCCATGCCTGCAGGCGCATACTTCAATACTGGGGCTTCACGCCCCAGGCGAAAAAGGCGAGTAGCGACGTTTCTGTCCCGGACGGGACCCGGTGCCCGATTCGGGTAGACCTCATCCCGAGAAACATGAACCAGGAGTTTAACAAGAATCGAAGAGTGGCAAGGGCCTAGGTCCTCATCGACTTTCACACCAAGGACGAGCACGCGAGGTTCGTGGACGCGGCAGAATACCAGGGGGACAGCGCGACGTTCGTAGCTACCGTCATCGAGGCGTCATCCGGCGCGACGAGGGCAGCGGCGAGCTTACGGGTCCGAGAGGCGTGTCAGGCGGAGGAGGTGGCCATTGCCCTGGCTATTGCCGACCCCGGGTGCCAGACTGTGTTGTGGGATTGGCGAAGTGCAGTGAGGAATTATGCCAAAGGCAAAGTGTGTGGTGAGGCTGTGCGCGTTCTGTGCTCGGCTGACCTGCAACAAGATAATATGTATGTTAGAATCAAGTGGTTCCCGGCGCACGCGGGCAACGATGCGTGGGAGAAACACGATAACCACAATGAGACGGCACACGCAGTGGCGCGAGCGCTAACCAAGCGTGCCGCTGCAATCGACCGTCCAACGTGGTGTAGTGCCAAGGACCGTGTGACGACGTTCAACGAGCTTACACAGCTTCACCGCCTGGCTCGAAGGACTTTCCCACCCCTGCGCCCGGGACTGAGCCAAGCGGAGGCGGTGCTGTTCAGACAATTGCAAACTGATTCCTTACCCACCCCATAGTTAATGAATCATCTGTACCCGAAAGTATATGTGAGTGATGTGTGCCGCGTGTGCCTGCGGGAGAGGGCCACCCTGACGCACATCCTATAGGATTGCACCAAGTTCCCCGACGAAGCTTCGACAAAAATATACAACGATTTCGCCGCGACTCGCGGCTGTGGTGGAATGGTACGACCACGAAAACTAAACCCTGGGCCGTCCAGCAGTTCTCGGCGGCTCTTGAAAGACAAAGGCCGAGCGAAAACGACGGAACGTTGCTTCTCAGGGCGATCGACAACGGGAGTAAAACGCGCAGGAGTTGAGTAGAAACCACCCGCTGAGAAGACGTAAGGGCCCGCGTCGCGGCGCCATTTAGTCATGGTGTCATTCTGCAGGCGACTAAATAAAGTTGTGTATCTATCTATCTTGGTAAAATCGTGTTTTCGGAACTCGAAATTCTTAAGGATGCCCTCACCACGTCTGGCTGAAATTTGAACCCGAACATTATTTGCCATTCTCCTCGCCGGCGCCGCGCTCCAAGCCGTATATGCGCAAGTGTGCCTATCTACATGTCTATGCTGTGACGTCGCTCATTGTGACACGTAACTTCGAGAATTATGGTAGGCAACATCTTTTATTTGTGTAATCTGTACTATAGACCTTCATTTGAGGGATCGCCAGCTCTTTGTCCGCAGGCGCGTGTAAGAGCGGACGCGAGAGAGAAGATCTGGGGTTTTTGCTCCTTGAGTATAGATGACTCTGCCTAAGCACGGAGGAGGTTTCAATGTAGGTGTTTGTCCCTAGGCGTGACGGCATTGCGAAGTGGGTTCGTTTGTTACGCACGGACGCTGGCTGCCGGCACGGTATAATAGGCGAAGAGCCCGCAATTTGGCGACCGTTGTGTCGGACAGACTCTCTCGCAGCTACGGCGCTTGTGCTAAGTCAATCGTGGCGGATCATAGCTTTCTCGCGCCTTACGGCAATGTACCTTGTAAATAACATCATAGATGTTTCTGTGGCAGCAGTAGCGACCGTAGTAAGGCCCGGGCGCATATATTGAAAATCTAGAAGTCAGCCACCGCGGTTGAACGCAAGTGGCTGAAAGGCCGCCGGTGACGATGACTGACCCAGCACCAGCGCCGCACGCGCAAGAAAGTCTCTCCGACGTAGCTTCAGAGGCGAAGTTCTGACTGATGCTGCAGAAGTCGCGGGGTGCGGTAATGCTGAACTTAGCGTCACAAGTTGGCGGCTGGATGTAATTATATTTACTCAATCGTGTTTTTTACTGATTGTAACAACGTGTCATTATTTCGCATTATTGACGGCGCCTTCAGTACACCAAAGCGGCAACGGAGACACCAAAGCTAGAACCCGGACTGGTCCGTGGGTTGGGGCTCGTAGAGGCCTGCGCGTGCCAGGGGTGTATACGATCGGCTGTCCACTATCCCGGACAGCCAATTTTTTAATCGGACACCCTCTGGCATGTTTCGGCCTATGCGGCCAAAACCCACGGGCTGCCCTGTTTCTAGCTTTCATACCCCCGCTACCCCTCGGCTGCCTTGAATATCCTGCACTGCCTGCTTTATTATAACCTCGGGTGTTCGACTGAGGTGTCCGTTTGCCGGTTAAATTGACCCTCCTGGAGTAGTGCTTGAAAAATATCCACTCTATCGTCGCGACGAAAAAAACGACCCGCGACTTATACAACACCAGTCAGAACTTTGCCGTTTCAGACACAGCGATCACCAAATTGAGCGTCCGTGCCCACTGCCTCACCGTGCGGGCAGCCAACGGCGGAGCGTAAACAAACTCGAGCGCACACCGCCATGCCGGCATGTCTAGGGGACAAACGCATAAAACACGCGCTAAGAAACATCCTCCGTAGTGCCTACGCCGAGTCATATATTCAAGAAGCTAAAGCCCTCAGATTTTCTCTCTCGCGTCCGCTCTTACTCGCGCCTGCCCACAAACGACTCGCTATCCCTCAAATGAACGTCTCGTCTATTCTGTTGCTTCCATAGACGAATTAAAGTTCGGAGAAATAATAAAACACATAAAGTGAATGTGTGCGTCTTTTTCTTTTACTTCGCACCGCAGCTATATAGAGATGTACAGTCAGCCGCAAAGGTATGCGCGATCTGCAATGCGTGGCAGAGCGACGAAAAACTTAAAGCCCCTTAAACTTCGCAAAGTAGCGACACTCTCCTCCTCCTTCGCCTTCATCCTCCTCGTTTCTCCTCTCTTTCACACTCGCTCCTCGACCATGGCGCCTCCTATACTGCTCGAGCGTAGCAACGGCGCCAACATGCCCTCCTTGCCACTCCGTATACGCTTTTGGAGCAAAAATGGCACTGATGCACGGCGCGTGGGCCCACCTGATGCTATTAGGCCAATAGCGACGCGGCGTCGGCCTCGGCCAGAGCGCGCGAGGAGGAGGCGGCATTCTTCAAAGCGTGGCACTACTTTACGAAGTTTAAGGGCTTTACGCAAAACTGCATTGCTGCGCCATCTACCGGCACAGAGCGTGGTGTCGAGGCTACCGGCACTTCCGCGCCAGGCGCGCGTTGCGCAGCCTCGGCACCACGCTGTGTGACGGTAGACGGCGTAACAATAGTTTCTCGTCGCTTCGCCATGCAGTGCAGATCGCGCATACTTTTGCAGCTGACTGTACTTCCGTTTTGTCTGCTTCGTTCCACGCCGTGCAGTCGCGCGCGCAGGCACCGAAACTGGGCCTCTTCAATTTTTGGAGTTCTGGCAGCCCGCTGGCAGCCAGATGGCAGCCAGCTCCTAGGAAGTCACCTGGGCTGGGATCCCAAAACAACCCGAACCTGCCCGAAGTTTGCAAAATCGAACGCCGGGACAGCTGGCCGAATGTAAACACGCTACCAGCATGGCTGTGCCCGGAGAGGCCGGCGCGCGCTCAGCGTAGTCGGCCCATTCATGCGTTGCCAGCTTTAAAATATATAGTTGCATTCAGGGATACGATCACTCTCGCACGACTCGGCGCAGGACGCGCACTGGGCCAACGTCCCCTTTCGCAGCGCAACAGATGACCTCCGACGCGTCCGATGGCAATACGCGAAATCGCGCGTAAGTGATTGTATACTAGAAAGCGATAGCTCGATGATCCCTGCTCTCAGCGATCACGTCGCCCACCGACGACATTAACGAGTTGGCGTTGTGTCATCACTTCACAAGACATGATAAAGCAGGATATCGGGTACGTCTCATACGCATAAAATTTGTGCCGACCTGATTGGGCGTCGATTTAAGAAAGTTTGTTCTGGCTCATGGTGCTTCTCATTTTGATCCAAGGAGTTGGGGACGCGGCTGGCGCATGAAAATGCACGCCATCTGGGACCAGCAAAACGTTTCACACGAAAAACAACGTTGGTCGCGACCATGAGAGCAATAAGCCAATGTACGTGTGTCTAATGTAGGTGTTCCTATTACTCAATCAGTGTATTTTTAGATCAACGGCCTGCAGTTCGAACACATATCGGTTTCGAGCTGCCACCCAAGCATACGACGGAGAGACGGAGCGAACACGGGCTAGCTGCAAAGCCTTCGCTAACTGCAGAGAAAGGAGATATCTCCGCACACATACGCGAAATATGTGAAAAGGAACGCCACCAGAGAAATATGAACCGAAAATGTACCGCAATGTGTGAATGAGCGTCTACAGCTTGCGTGGAATACGATGCAGATAACATGCACGCATGAGAGCGCGGCGCGCTGATCACTGCCGCCAAGAAGCCTTCAGGGGACACACACACATAGACACACAAAAGCTTCAAACGGTTCACCACTGCTCGTATCACACCGCTTCGCAATGCGGAAGGGAGCGTCAGCACCTAAAAAGATAGCGCTACAAGTAAGGAAATCCGAAGATGACCGTACACAATTGCCTGAGCGAGGTAAATTTAAGTCCTCAAGCGCCCGCGTTGCAGTCCGTGAAGTCCCCGCAAGGATGGCGGCGAGCGCCCATCGCCTCTTTTAGTCGCCTTTCATTGCCTATGATTCTATTGTTTTGTCTGAGTCGTTCGGTTGCTGAGATTTTTTAGCGCTCGAAAGGGAACGAGAGACAGAGGCCTCTGTCTCTCGTTCGAGGCCTCTGTCTCTCGTTCCTTTTCGTGCGCTAAAAAACCTCAGTTATGGAATACCAACACGCCCTAACCTACGCTCTTTCGTTCGGTTGGTTGTGTTCTCGCTGAGTAGATTAGCGTTCACTTAAATATATGAAGCGTGTCCGGCGGCGGGATTCTAAGGCAAAACGTGCGATCGAGACACCGGAGCAACGCAAAGAACGCCTAGCGAAAAGACGTCGCCAAGAAGCTCAACGCCGTGCTATGGCCTCCCAACAACAGAGGCAGGATCAAGAAAGTGTCACAGACGATCCCAAGGCTCGTCGGTGCACTGAACATGCTATGAAACTCGGTGAAAGTGCGAGGGCGTCTACCCTCTTCCTCTCGGACTTTGTGAACAATCCATTTGTACACATTTGTGAACAAGGCCATATCCGGATAAGCTAAGGTTAGCAAGCAAGGCAAGACATTAACCAAGCATAAGCGTACCTTTACGCTACGTATATCGTGGCATAGCTTAGCTAAGCCAATGCCAATTTTTTTCGAACAACCTTAAATAAACGCTCTGTCGCTGCCGTAAACTACTAAACCTCCGAGAGCAACTTCCACAGTACTGTCTTAGTTTCGTCTTTCTGAAATGTTCGTTTTCGCTTTCGTACCACATTATCCTAACCTTTGTTGAATGTATCGGTTTGCGATTTTCTACCCATATTTCTTTAAACATTTTTGAGACGATTTCCTAAGGTAAACGATGAAAGCGAACGCATAAATTATACATACTATATATAAATAGGCCGGATATTGCCAGTCATGAATTATTTTGTGTTTAACTTATATACTATTTTTTCTGTATTTCATTCCAGACTAAAAACAAGTTGGACGATAAGAATGACAGATGGTGCATTTGTGGTCAGGGTAATTTTATGATGGAGATGGTGACCTTTCCTTGGTGCTCTATTGAAGAAATTAGAAGAAATAAAAGTTTGGAAGACTAGTTTGTGCATAAATATATTCGTAATCATTAAAATATATCTAAAAAAGTATTCGTAAGCATCAGGTTACGAAAATATTATTCTGCAAACGGGTTCATTGTTTTGGCATCTTTATATGGACGCTCTTCTCGTCGCGGCCATATCTCTACTGTATAGATACCTTTTCATCGGGCTAGGAGGAAAGGTCTGGCAAGCGGCAAGCGGCGAGCCTTTCCTCCTCTATGGCTTTTGCGACTTGGCAGTATCCTGCATGTACGTGTCGTTATCGCGTGCTGTGGAACAATTTCGAGAAGTTATAGCTCATTCTGCGAAAATATTCACGTGATTTCTATTCATACAAGGATGTCGTGGAACCACCATGCAGCCTTTGGCTGCAGCAGTAAATATGTGCATCATGCAGAAATTTCTCTTGGCTGCGTAAGCATGCGGCGTGCATCTCCAGCCGCGGTATGTGTAGCTACGTGCTGTGATCTATTTTGGTTGTAATTTGCCACTATAAGCAGCGGCCTTTGTGGGCTGCCGGCGTTAATTTGACAATCTTATCACTGTTTGCTGGTTTGGTGTAGGAACTGAAATGCAAGTGTGCTCGTGTGCATTCAACTCAATGCAACTCCGAGACATCTAAGCGCGAATTCTTATACAACCTTTGCGGCATCGTTCTGACGCACTTCAAGTCTACTATGCTATAACCGCGTTAGTGTCCTGTGTCAGGCCGATGAGCCAACACAGCGATCGCTGTGGTTGTAAAAGCAAGATGATACATAAGATTTGTGCTTTGGCATTGCCATCTTTCCCTGTCAAGCAGTAATATTTAAAAAGGATTGCACAAAAAGAATCTGACGGCTATTTGTTAGGACACAATTTTCGCAAAGCGGGTTAAACCGTCGTATTGGATGGGTCGAAGAGCACGGAACAAGAAAAGCGGTTTTGATTCTTTTGCGGCTTTTGCAGTTTGAATCATGCTTATCCGCCTATCTAGAGTGGTCAATCGGCTTATTTGGTCGCCGTCTAAGAAAAAAGAAAAATAAAACGAAGAAAAGAAACAGACATGGGCTAACGTTGTAATTTGACCACGCTTAGTCATGCCGCATTATCTGTCCATGCGCTTTAGAACAAACATCTACTCGGTGTCCCAGCTAACATTAGCCAAACTTTTCGAAGAAAAAAAGAAGTATTACCAAAAAACTGTGAAAGATACAGTTACATGACCTACGGTGTTTGATCGTCAGAGCTCTGACGACCGAACATCGTAGCTGTTAACGTTTGATATTGCAGAATGTTTGTTGAATCCGTTATTGATTTTTATTTTGTTTTGTTGAAGAGCTTGGCTAACATTAGAGTTGTGACACCCTACATATACCATTAGCTACAATTGCTACAGACGCTCGCGTAGTCCACGGCCGGCCGCCCAAATGCGATTCATACTGTACGGTGTGCTGTTATTACTTTCCAAACTATAATATTCTTGGGCGAGAACCACGTCCAACAAATGAGGTAGTCACGTAATGTACTTACAGAAAATAGTTACAACACTTGTCAAAGCAAACAGAAAAATAAAAGGCGGAACTTATTCCGTAGCAGAACGGTATCCAGGCTGTTGCGATCAACGCCAATATCGAGATATTCATTCACAAAGTATCATCAGAAGCACCCCCCCCCCCAACAAACCATGACCTCAAGAAAAACATAGGGGAAATTACTTCTACTTACTAATTTAATTGAAGAAATGATAAATTAATGGCAATGAAAGTGGATGAGAAAACAACTTGCTGCAGGTGGGCAACGATCCCACGTCTTCGCACACACTATCATGGCCATTAATTTTTCATTTCTTTAATTCATTTAGCAAGTAAAAGTAATTTCCCCTACGTTTTCCTTGGTGTGTTTGTTGGCTTCTCATGATATGATTAATAAATATCAGGCCCCTCGGTTAACCTCCTTTCTTCTCATTGATTCACAATGTGTTCGATGAAATACATGGGTGTTCCAGTTACTATTGTGCTTCATTGCAAAAAACTGCAGTTTGTTATAACAATAGTGCATATTTGCCGCAAGTTTCACGGTGCATATCTTGAAATTCGTGCTGTCCCGAAAATTGGTTCTCACTGTATATATATGTCTTGTAAACTAACCTGCTACAATTCGTAAATTGGAAAATGTACTGCATTGCAGTTAATTAGAACGTTATTTATTGAATGTTTTGTTAGTTTGTCTTTTTATTTTATTTATTTTATTTATCGTGTGAGTAACATTTTATTTATCGTGTGAGTAATGTCCGCCGTTGCGAGTAATCCGGCTCAATGACTAATATTGCGCTATCCGCCAAGCTGATGTCTCAAAATTATGTATTGTGAAAAAAAGAAAAAGAGAGAAAAGCGATAGCTGCTATGCTAGGTGAGCAGGACATCGAGGCACCCTATTTATTCTAAGCCTATGAAACCAATTATGTATTTTAGGAGAAACTCCAGTACGCCCTGTATTGTGCATAATTGAATACCTTGCAGTGATTTGCTAAATAAATTTGAATTATTATATTATACACTGACAAGTTACTTTGTACTTTTTATTACCCCCCTTACTCAATGTCCTGTCAAGGAGCCTGTAAGGTACGTTTAATAAATAAATAAATAAATAAATAAATAAATAAATAAATAAATAAATAAATAAATATGTGTCAACACTAAGCTTTAGAACACATACCTGAAACAAAGAAATTCAATTATTTGCTACGCTCTATTTTCCGCATGATCTTATTTTTCATCCCGCGACATAATACCCGCGAAATAAAAATAAATCATGGATTTTCCAGGCATTGTGCGAAACGTTGGCGGGAAGCTTTCGTAATGCAGGCAGCTTGTATTGAAGCTGTAGGTGTTGAGGTTCATGTCACATCAACGCACGTACCGTTACGTTACGTAAATATAACGTCTATGTTATGCAGATGCGATGCTGATGTAAGGGCTGTGATGTCGTCACATGTGTCGCATGAGCAATACAAGAGAATGAAATTAGTTGACTTCCTAATTCCTTAAACGAAGCAAATGACAGTCACTGCTTCACAATCGAACATAGCCACAGCCGCGAGAGCGGTTCATCACAGCCTCGATGTGGACACACTGTTGGTGTCGCGGTGCAGGTAGGATTGCAACTATAGCCAGTGTGTGTACTCATAATTAGGAAATGGTTTGCCGCTATTGCTTCAGTGTAAAGTAATGCTTGCTGTAAAAGCTAGAAATGGTGATTATTGGACAAGTGATGTTTGCAGGCGCCGGTCATCTGTAGGTTGAGTCACATTGGGAGATGAATAAAACGGGGTGGCAAGCGACATATGCCACTCAGTTTGTGCTTCAAAACTCAACTGCTCTGCTCCTTTGCAACTCAAGTTCATTGGAAGCGCCGGCTCGGGAGTCATTCGGACTATGTGATGCCCTTGTTGTCATCTGTACCAACTGTATTTAGCGGAAAAAGACACGCATCTTACTCAACAAAACGTTGAGTGCTGTAGCGGGACACGTGGCTACGCTAGAGAAGACCTGTTATTGTGTTCTAGAAGTATCCTTCTGTGCTAGGTTGAGCACTTCTTGCGCCGTCTTCTCACGGATATGCATGTATATTAAAGATGTGTTTCCATCAATTTCTCTCTGTCTCTCTATCCCTTTGGAAATGCTCAATACATTTTCAAGTGCTTATAACGAAGATAATATGCCGTGGTGCCCCTGTGCCTATGGCGTTCTGCAGCTGTGCAGGAATCCATAGGTTCTATTCTCGGCCACTGCTGCGGCATTTCATTGAGGCCAAAAGGTATAATCTTCTACGTACTTTAACTTAGGTGCGCGTTTTAGAAGCCCAAACTGAAAAATGAGTGTCATTGCTCTGTGTGTGTGTGTGTGTGTGTGTGTGTGTGTGTGTGTGTGTGTGTGTGTGTGTGTGTGTGTGTGTGTGTGTGTGTGTGTGTGTGTGTGTGTGTGTGTGTGTGTGCGTGCGTGCGTGCGCGTGCGCGTGTGCGTGTGTGTGTGTGTGCGCGCGCATGTGTGTGTGTGTGTGCGTGCGTGCGTGTGTGTGTGTGTGTGTGTGTGTGTGTGTGTGTGTGTGTGTGTGTGTGTGTGTGTGTGTGTGTGTGTGTGTGTGTGTGTGTGTGTGCGCGCGTGCGCGCGCGTGTGTGTGTGCGTGCGCGCGCGCGCGCGTGCGCGTGCGTGTGTGTTCCTCGAGCCGCCAGTCGCGCGGTAATTTTGCGTGCATTTCTGGGCTTCTTCCACGCTTGGAAAAAGACTTTTATCTAGCACGTATTCAGCAACAGAAACTCGCATGGGGAATTTTTCTTGCTCCTCTACACTTTTTTCATTGACACTTCTCGTTTGATAATATTTTAGTTGAATAAATAATTAAGACTAATTATCTAATTCGGCGGAATGAAAAAAAGATAATAATCTGGGCATCTCCAAGCGACGGCAAACAGCATTACCTTGGTTCTGTCCAGCTACGTGGCATTTCCGTATTGTTAATGTTTGGTTCAAGTTACGCGGAACACCCTGTGTATAACCTTTAATAACAGTTGCACTCGAAGAAACTTCGTGTACCTCGAAGCATTGTTCACTGAAGTGATGGCTTTATATGAGTATATACAAGACTTCATAGTAGGAGACAGTTCAATTTCGCAGCCTGAGTCCTCTCGCACCACGAAGAATCTGGCGTCTCTCGGGGGTGTTATCTTCCTTCGTGAAATTGTTCTACACTTTGCTATCACTAATACTGCTTCGCCTTTCCGGAGAAACTGCAGCATCTGTCTCTCTTTTTCTTTTGCTTTGAGCCCGAATATAAGCGTTGCTGCGCATGAGTGCTGTTGATTCTGATTTCGAGTGAATTCGGCTTGGGCTCATTTTGGTTAGTGAGTGAATTATACAGTGTTCCCCAAATATCATGCAGCAAGACTTAAAAAAGGAGCAGTTGCGAAAACCTACTGCATATTGTTTCCAGTGCAGTGTTGTAGCCACCAGTAATTCTTTCGTTACTAGGATTTAATTTGGTAATTGCAATTAATTATCTAACTCGATAAATACTGTCCTAATTTGTGTCAATGAGGCATTTGTAGGCACCCCAAAATGACATCTAAATGCGTGCACGTGACATCTAAATGACATCTAAATGTGTTTTCAGCGACATACTAATTGCGTGCAATTTTTTCCGACTGGCAAAAAAACCTCACGTATGAAAGTATGAAAAATACCCCGTGAGTGTGCTCCCACCCGCATCATAAAGCAGTGCCCTCAAGCTGATTGAAAGAAACTGCTTGCCGGTGGCAAACCTGATGAGAAAGCGCATCACCTTGATAATGGTGCGGAAGGAGCACCAACAGCGGCTCCGCAGCTATTCCTCTCATTTCTACGGCACACTTATGGCATCTTCGGCTGGTTGTTTCTGAGCGCTCTAGAGCGCTCTCGCGAGCGGCGTTGCCTTCGGCTGGTTGAAACAGGGTGCGCGCCCTGCGTTCGGCTGGTTCTTCTCGATCGCTCTGTTCCATCGTCGATCGCTCTGAGCAGCTCCGAACCCTGTCGTCGGATCAGTCGTCGAGATTGACACGTTTCCCGCAGCATCATCGCAGCACAGCGTCGCTGCTGTTGGCGACGGTCCACCGTAACCTTGGCAACCTAGGCCACTGCATGCTGGAGTCTCGACGAACGCTCGTCCCACGGCGTATCCTCCGGTTTTGCCGACAGCGCCGGGAGCTTTGGATAGGCTAAACATCGGACGTTGGAAGTAACGTGGTTTCGCATCTGCGATTTCCTCCTCCGAGAGCGAGTCACACGTTCGGCTTGCGCGCTTGTCCTCTGCCTCCAAGTTCTGGAAACGCCAGATCTTCCCGACTCTCCTTCGGGAGATGGAGGCGACTAGTCAAACATGCCATTATTATCCGTCTCTCAAGGCTGACTGATCACACTGACAACAAGAGCCCCTTGATAACGCGGCCGAAGCGCCGCTCTTATCCCGCACGAAACGCGAGACGCAATGGAATAAGCATGGAATGTTTCAACATCCCGGCTTCGCTCTCACCTCATTGAAAGTGTGCTCTGTTTCCCGCCAGAAACTTGTTTCGCACCAAAGCCAAATAAAGTGACGGTTCTATTTTTCATAAGAATGTGTGCTGCAAAACAGGTTCATTGCAAGAAATTAGAGCAAAATAAGCAGATAGAAAAGCGACCCACATGCAGAGAAAAGGCAGAACCGATGCGTTCAGGAAAGTAAATGTAGCACTTCTAAATGATTCGTACTGACAATCGGGACGTCTGCAAAAAAAAAACTAATAATATATACCAACGCAGAATCTTCTCTGAGATTCTTCTGAACGGTGCGTAAGCATTTCGTAGTACTGACGTGGTGTTTGGCGGCTGTATGCTGGTGTGTTTAGATTAATTGCGAGAATGACCGCGAGAGAACCGTGAAACGGAGAAGCGTGGTTGCAACACCGAACTGTTAGGTGAGACCTGCACGAGACGACGTAGACGAGGCGAGTAGAAGCCATATTCACTGGTGTTATAGACAGCCCGCAGCGGATGTGGACGCGGCACGAAATGACCAGAGAGATGTAAAGCAAAGGAAGGAATTTAATATACGCAACATTTATTCGACACCCTGAACCATCGTAAACCGTGAGCAACTGCGCTCCGGTGGTAGGTACGTCTGGCGTGGCGGCGCGGTCCGTATCTTGAAAGCGATCTGCGAAAGCGGCCGAGCGCGGCATGTGCTCAGAGCTCCGTAATTAAAGAGCTGCGTTCTCGCCGTTTGGTTGGCGTTGAAGCGAGAGGCGGCACGCAGGTGAAGTCGCTCACTGCTGCAGGCGATATGTTGAAAGCGATCGTCTTATGGGACGGAAAGGGTTTTCCGTAGGGTAACAATAGAAAGGCTTAAGCATTCAAACCATCATATTAAAACTTTGAATTAAATTAAGGGGTTTTACGTGCCAAAACCACTTTCTGATTATGAGGCACGCCGTAGTGGAGGACCCCGAAAATTTTGACCACCTGGGGTTCTTTAACGTGCACCTAAATCTAAGCACACGGGTATTTTCGCATTTCGCCCCCATCGAAATGCGGCCGCCGTGGCCGGGATTCCATCCCGCGACCTCTGTGCTCAGCAGCCCAACACCACAGCCACTGAGCAACCACGGCTGGTGACCATCATATTTCAGTGGACATTTATCTTCTATGAATTCGTAGGCGCCGTTGAACACCAGGTGCTGCCTAGAGGACGTGTTCGAATAGGTCTCATTCTGCAACTACGCAGTACTGAGCCCGCTTTATCAAATCTCTTTGGCTTTCTTCATAATTTTATTTTTAATTATGAAGTTTTACGTGCTAAAACCAGGATCTGATTATGAGGCACGCCATAGGGGGGGGGGGGGGGTCATCCGAAAATTTTTGCTCACCTGGGGTTCCTTAACGTGCACGTCAACCTAAGAACACGGGTGTTTTCGCATTTTACCCCTTCGAAATGCGGCTGCCGTATCCGGGATGCTTTCTTGATGACCGACGCTGGAATATTCTATGGCAGATATTCGTTCTGTTTGCGTTCAGCTCATCTGAAGTCCGTCTCAATCACGCAAACGCGATCTTTTACGTAACGCGTAAGAAAGAAATTGAGTGGAGAGACGTCAGATGGACCTAGCCGGCCAATTTAAAGGCCCTTGCCTTCCATTCTATTGTGCATCAAGGAAGGAAGGGAGAGAGAGAGAGAGAAACAACTTCATGTAGTCGCCTGCAGAACGACACCATGACTAAATGGCGCCGTGACGCGGGCCCCGACGTCTTCTCAGCGGGTGGTCTCTACTCAACTCCAGCGCGCGTTACTCCCGCGGTCGGTCGCCCTGGCAACGTTCCATCAGTTTCGCTCGGCCTTTGTCTTTCAAGAGCCGCTGAGACCTGCTGGATGGCCCAGGTTTGGCTTTCGTGGTCGCAGAATTCCGCCGCAGCCGCGAGTCGCAGCGGAATCGTTGTACTTGTCGAAGCTTCGTCGGGGAACTTGGTGCAATCCCATAGGATGCGCGTCAGGGTGGCCCTCTCCCGCTGGCACATGCGGCACACATCACTCACGTATAATTTCGGGTATAGATGAGTCATTATTACTGGGGTGTGTAACGAACCAGTTTGCAATTGTTTCAACAGCACCGCCTCCGCTCGGATCAGCCCCGGGTGCGGGGGTGGGAAAGTCCTTCGAGCCAGGCGGTGGAACTGTGTAAGTTCGTTGAACGTCGTCATGCGGTCCTTGGCCCTACAGGGTTGGTTGCAGCGGCGCGGTTGGTTAGCGCTCGCGCCACTGCGTGTGCCGTCGCGTGGTGGTTATCGCGCTTCTCCGACGCATCGTTGCCCGCGTGCGGAAAAAGCAGAGAAGGAAAGGCAGGGAGGCTAATCAGCTTAGCTTAACCGGTTTGCTACCGTACACATGGGAGCGGGATGGCGGGATGAAAGATGGGGAGGAGAGAGAGAGAGCACATAATACAGCGCACACATCGGCATTTACGGTCCGTCACTCTTGCGCGGTACGTGACATCACTGTCACAGCCGCTTGTCCAAGCCCGTCTCTTTCAAAAACCGAAGTAGTCCCTTCGTCGCCTTCAGCCGCGATGTCTTCTGTCGGAGATATGTGAAAATAGTTGCAACTGACAATGGTCTATTGTCAAGGTGCGCTAGAACGGCGCCATGGACTGTCTCTGAACATTATATTCAGGACAGTCGCACAGAATCTGTTCTAGCGTCTCCTCGCAAAGACAGGCATTGCAGAGAGCGTTGCCAGTCATTCCAATGCGAAATGAGTAAGATTTCGTGAAGGCCACCCCTAGCCATAAGCGATAAAGCAGAGTGGCCTCTCTTCGGTGGAGTCCAGTTGGCATACAGAGATGCATCAAAGAGGGCAGGTCGTATTCACGATTGCTCCGGTTTGTCTGGCTGCTTGATGTGCACCACAGAGAGAGCGTGATCTCCTGTGCAAGCACTCGAAGTCTGCTGGCTGCGTCGGACCGTGAAAGTGGTATGGCCTCTTCCTGTGCGTCTTCAAGAGCTGCCCGAGCGGCATTATCGGCGTCTTCATTTCCTATGACGCCGCAGTGACTTGGCAGCCACTGAAACCTCACGTGGTGTCCTTTCTCATGTGATGTATGCAGCAGGCACCTAATATGGAATACGAGCTGTTCGAATGGCCCGTGACGCAGAGCTGATAGCGCAGATTGTAGGGCTGCCTTTGAGTATCTGAAGATTGACCATTGTCGTGGTTCCCGATCGACGAAACAAAGTGCAGCACGAAGAGCAGCTAGTTCCGCGGATGTCGATGTCCTTGGGTGGTCAGTCGTAAAGCTGATGGTAATAGCTCTTGCTGGGACAACCACAGCACTGGACGAGCACTGGATGTTTGGGGAACCATCAGGAGAAATATGTACACTGTCCGCGTACCTCTCGTGCAGAAGAAGCAGAGACAGTTGTTTCAGCACAGGCGACGACAGCTCATACTTTTTCCCTATTCCTGGTACACTGAGATGTACTATGGGGCTGATCAGACATCAAGGAGGTATCGATGGTTTAGATGCAGCGGTGAAGCCCGAGGGAAGTTTGTCGTTGTACTTGACGATAGTTTTAAAGAATGATGTTTGGTGCCTGTCTGAAGGTAGTGTTGCAAGGTGGTGATAGGGGGCACGTGCAAAATGTCTGATGTGCGTTCTCAGGGCTTCCACCTTGAGAAACCACCCTTGTGAGTTTGCATTGGATGGTCCCGAGCAATCGCAATAGTTGCCTCTGTTGACGTGCATCTGGGCAAACCAAGGCAAACTCTGAGTGCTTGAGCTTGTGCTGCCTGCAGAACACGATTATTTGTCTTGCAGGTGTTGTTCAGCACAGGTAGACTATATCTTAAAAAACCGAGAAAGAGAGCTCTGTAGAGTTTCAGCATTGCGTCTACTGACATCCCCCACGTCTTCCCTGTCAAGTATTTAAACAACTGGGAAGTTGCTATCAGGCGCCGTTTCATGTAGGCCACGTGCGGGCTCCAACATAGGTCTCGGTCAATAACTTGCGGAATTATCGTGCCCTCGTTTGCCGGCTTGATGAGGCTAGGTAAGTCATCAATGGGAACGGTAATGTTAATGTCGTAAATTACGCCTGCTATGGATGTGTCGTCGATTGGGATAAAGCGGCGCAGTTTGATTCTGCCTAGCTCCGTGATTTCTTGAAGTTTTCCAAGCGCACTCGCGTTGTATACATATATGGCGAGTATATTCTTGCGTGGATTTATTCTGATGTCCTTAATTTGATCCGGCACCGCACATTCCAGAAAAATGGATAGGGCTTGCCTGTTCAACAATCGTAGGTTGCTTGACGGTTCTTCCGTCATAGAGATGATGATTTGTCGCCAGCGCGCAGGCCTTGACTTCATAGTCATTGTACTCGCAGGAGTTGACGGCGCTGTGTTGACGATCTTTCTCTTCGACCTCTTACTCTGGACAGGCATCAAGCTGTAGTCAGATGAGACGTCTGCCGACATAGAGTACAGCTCGGTGTCTTCGGTGTCACTGGGGGAACCAAATCACTTCGTTGCGGTTGACGGCCGTGATGACTTCTGGCCAGGCGGGCCTGTGGCATGCTCCGTGTCCATGGCCGCAAGACCGGGAGGCGAGGCACCTCGAAAGGCGAAGATTTCACCGAAAATTAACAGAGCACAGAAACAAGTGTTCTGCCAAGAAGACACTTCGTCGTCTTCCTCCATTGCACATGAAAAGTCACATCCAGCCAGTTTCGTGCTCAGCTGCTGCTGTGCGCTGGTGCCCCATCTTGCGGATACCACAGAAGTGGAAGACGTGGCAGCGGGACTTCACTGAGAAACTCATCCACCACTCCTTCAAGGATTTCGTCCACGTAATGCTGCCCAGTCAGTGTGTGATCGAAGAAGACGGGACCGATTAAAGCACCGACGTAAATTTCGCACCACACTTTGAAAAACCACTGATACTAGTGGCAATTGCGGTTTATCCAGTGTGAATTGGAGTCGCTCCAATAGTGTGCATTATGCAAATTAAGCTGGCCGTTTCTACAAAAGGTGGGTTCATCTGCGCACGTGATGTTGCTCAAATGCCAGGTGATTCATCGGCTTTTGTGAGGGCCAAATTCGATAAATATAGACGATTCGGCAGGTATATGAATAGTCTTCCAAGCATTGGTGCAGGTTCAGGAGGTACTGGAGAAAGGCCGAATCATTTAGAATCCTCCAAACTGATGACTTGGAAATTGGTACCTGAGTGACCACGTCCCGCTAGCTAGCCTGAGGGCTTGAGGCCATAAGTGCGGGAACATCCATGCGTAGGCTAGGACTCAAAGATGGAATCCTTCGCCGCTTTCTGTTTTTCCTGTACACTCTGTTTCCTGTACCTCAACTCTATCCCAGCCCATTTCATTTCTTCCATATTCCTCAGTCGTTATTCATAATCAATTTTACTGTGAGCTTCCCTCACTTCAAATCTAGTCCAACGCATATCACCCTGCACAGCTTCATTTGTAGCCTTCCCGTGAGGGCCCTGTGCGAAGCGTCCCACTGACCTTTGGTTCCCATCGAGTCCTGATTGTACCCCTGATTTCAAGCAAACAACCGCATTTCTTAAAGTAAGTCCTGGAACCATTACACCTTTCCACATACCCCGGCGCACCTCGTACCTATTGTATCCCCATAGCGCTCTGTGCTTCATTATGGCTGCATTTCTCTTCCCCTTTACTATTATTGCTTTTGGTTTTGTTTGTGGCGCTTACGTCCGCGGATGGATGGATGGATGTTATGAGCGTCCCCTTTGGAACGTGGCGGTGGGTTGCGCCACCAAGCTCTTGCTATTATACTGCTTAATGTCCTACCCAATATTAAAAAAAGAAAGAAAGAAACACTATGAACTCCCGCAACCACATTTTCTGACCCCCTATTCCGCACTTTGCTTTTGTACGTCTCGGTTTTCTGTTATTTCCCTACTTTTCTTCTACTGATCTTCCAATGTCCTCTTACTAATCTCTATTGCGGACATGTTTACTTTTCCCCCGCTCTCGTTGAACCTAAGGACTTCAAGGAGGCCAGTGGTGCCCAAATCGACCGCTGGGCAGATGTCTTCACATTCTAGCAAAACAGGCTCCTTAGTTTCCCGTGCTTTGCCGCAGCAAGCACATGCTTCGCATTTACAGAGGCGAGCGCCATCTGGTGGTGCTTAAGGAACCCAGCGGCGCACGGAGCACACGCCTTCCGCTGAATGGATGAATATTTGCCCACAGACAATATAGACCCATTGGGAGGTCGAGTTATACAGCTTCACTGTAATATCTGAGGGCACCCAAGCACATTTTTGAGTCGTGAAGGCAAGCATTAATGTCCACTTGATTGACCGCTTAGCGGCCTTCGAGTTATGAACTCCTCGCAGGCAAGCGAGCGCGTTGAGACGTTTGGCATGTTTTGATTAGGCCTTATCGAGGTGCATTTGAATGCACGCGAGAGTTCACGCGTGGAAGTAACGCGGGGATAACACAGGCTTGTGATGGTGACGTGGCGTCGCGACGATGCCCTCTGTCCTAAGGCAACACTTACGTGCGCTAACGCCGCAGTAGGTGTTCCCATTCGCCCACTCTGCTCCGTCGAGAGGCGCTCGTGCCCTGGCGTTGCAGACTATGGGAACTAAAACCCCTCAGTTTTCCAAAAGTGGCGCCATTCTTAGATCTTTCCGCCACCCTGCTCTTCCCCGGTGTTTCCTCCTCCACGTCTCCTGCCGCCCCAGCCTCCTCCGCTCCTCCATTGGCTAGTCTGTGTCACGTGGAAGCACGCGTCGCGCTTTTGTATATTTTTTTTTCTTTCCAGGGCGCTCCGACCGCCATTGTTGGCCTAGAGCGACGAAAGTACGTGCAAGTGCGGTTTGATCGCGGGAGGTCGCAGGAACAAATGGCGGCCGCGGTGGCCGCATTTCTGTGGGGGCGATATGCAAGGACGCCCATGTCCCGTCCATTGGGGGCACGTTAAAGAATCCCCGCTCCACAAAATTAATTCGGGGTCCTCCATTACGGCGTGCCTATAATCAGATCGTGGTTCTTGCACGTAAAACCCAAGAACAATTTTTCTTTTTCAATCTCGTGTGCCTTGAGTGTTCCAGTTAAAGCATGCACTACTTCCATGCGAATACTTACAATGCAAAAGAATGCAGACTCAGGTAGTATACAGATATAAAATGAGCACTTCAACAAAAATTGTTACTGGTGCTAATGAGGGGGGCATCATTATTTTCGGGACCTCTGTTCAATTGCCCCATCAAGTTCGTTCTTGTTATCAAATGCCAACCACTTGCACTGCAATAAACAAATAAATAACGATTACATTTGCTGGTACGTTGTTAAAATTATCTATACTGACACCAAGATGTGGGTTTACGTGTAAAAACGTTGCGCATGGCCGCCACAACCCGTACATATAATGGTGGGATTGTGGCCTTTATTTTTTGGAGGGGGGTACCCGTCAAGAGTCTGTGTCCACGCTGCGCTGGCGTCTGGATAGGCGCTGATGGATGGGCGGATGTTTGCCTTATGGCAAACGTTTAACGCCTTTGTGGTGTTGAGACGTAAGAAACACCGCCAGCCCCGAGAGATTCGACCTGAGGGTGACTAGATGTCAAGTTGCCCGAAGCGTCGATGTTGAGTTGCGGCCTCGGGGGTCGTTCTAGTAGTGGTGGCTGATGTCACACGGCCGCTCGAGGGCCCTCCTTCGCTTACTTGTGTCCACCTCCCTGGGAATACGCACACACGCACGCACACACACACACACACACACACACACACACAAACACACACACACACACAAACACACACACACACACACGCACACGCGCACACACGCACACACACACACACACACACGCACGCACACACACTCTGGTCGGCGCGCCCGAGCGACACGCCTGCCGCCTGCCGGACGCCATGATCCCCGTATCGCTCTGCAATGTTCTACTCCTCTCTCTCTCTCTCCTTTCTAGTCGTGATCAGCTCTCGGCAAGACAGAAATAGGTTGCCCTTCCTCGTAATTTTGATAGCACTCCATGCAAAACACATTCCTAAGAAAAAACTATCTGAGCTCGTTGTCCCGGCCCAGCCTGTCTGCATTTGTATTCCGGTCAAATGCAACCATCTCATCCGTCTCCCGTTTCTTTCTGACTTCTGCTCCAGCCATGCAAGAGGACCATGGTCGCTCTTGACCGTGAATTTATTGCCTTGAATATCGAATCCTAGTTTTCGAATTACCCATACCATGCAAAAGCAGTCTTTCTCCCAGATGCTAAATACCTCTTCTCGCGGTGTTATTTTTCGACTGAAGTACAGCACAGGAGGCGCTTGACCGCTTTCGTTAATTTTGGGCAAAGACGACACCTTGACCCCGGTGGCTGACGTCACCCCAGAGAATGCATTCTCCGCAGAAGTCTGGCGGGACAAGTACAGCCCGTGAACACAAAGCTTCCCTGTCAAGCAATCTACATTTTTCGAATAAGCTTCGCTAATCAACCTTCGCGCAACTCGCCCTTTCTATGATCTATAAAAGATTGGCACTAATAAAAAAACAAAAAAGACTAAATATGTGCTGCGAAAATTACGCGCTCTAAACTACACGAAGATTTGAGCTTATTTCTAACTTCAACCACGCACGTTCTAAGCGATTCTCAAATGCTGTCGCCTTGTGAATACCCGGGCGAGACACGCGCTAACACGTTGCTTCTCTGTGTCCGAGCGAGACACACCTTAAAGGAACAGTACTAACATTTCCTAAATTGTGCGGTTAACAATGGCTCCTCTAACAACTCGAACACTTCCGAAAAGTGAACTTATACGTATGCGCGCCACTACAGATTTCTGACCAATAACCTAAACATGGTGGTGGAAACGCACTTCAAAAAAAATTGAAGCTAAAAAATCGCATATCGAAAAACAATGTTTCCAAAATTTATGCGCGCAAAATCCGTCTCCTTCAGCCGTACTCAAGGTGGGCGCTGTCCGAAAGCTCTTGTCAAGCTTGTCAACCTGGGAATACAAGGGCACGTACGTATGTCACTCTCCTCGCTGCAGAGCCCCGATATCTTTCGTCGTACTACCAACCTGCCTTTCCGGCATTCCCATCGGAATGCACTGCCTCATATAACCACGCCACTTGGCCTGAACACCGCGTTCTCCCGTGTCATGCAGGTTACACCTCGAAAATAACTAAACGAGGTGGAACATATTTGCCCCCTGGCTTTTGTCCTCCTCCGTGCCGAACGTCGCTTCCTTTTCAACGTCGTCTGACGACTCGGACGCGCTCTGACTCGAACCATTCCAACCGACAAACGTGTCTTTCTAAATCTTTCTCAAAACTAATCAGTTAGAGACCGATGTCATCGCCTGTTTCGCCGGGATGAAACAAACACATTCCCACGTTTAGAGTTTGTGGCGGCGTCGTATACGCTCTGCGCATTAATTTCGCTAGCTCTAGTCTCATCTCAGCGAGCTCAATTTCATTCTGCCTTTTTTTCTGTTAGTTAGTTAGTTAGTTTTTCTGTTGTTAGTTTCTGTTTTTTTCTTACTTTCCTCCGTTCCCTGTCACGCTCAATTCCTGCCTGCTTTCGTTTCTCTTCCTTCTCTACCGCTCTCTTTATCTTTTCGCGTTCCTTCTCTTCCTCCTGTTCTTTTCTCGCGCTCGTTTTCTTCCTTCACGCGACATATATTTTCCCAGGCCTCTGTGAACGTCCTCATCTAAACCAACTTCGTCAATCGTCGTACGAATTTGGGGTTTCCTCAACCTATGGTTAATCTCCATACCAACCTCAGCTGCTTAGAGCAACAGCTCCTCTTTAACACTCTAATAGCCATGCTATCTTTTTTTTTTGAGAGCCGACTACAACTTCCCCTTTATTGCCCGCTCAACCGGTGGCGATCAATCCCCGCTAATTGCCCCACAGAACCCTGTCGTTATCGTCCGGCAAAACGTAGTCGCTAAAGCACTCACCCAACGTTGAGCTTGCGAAGGTCGCGCCTCCCGGAGCCACGTTCGAAGGTCTACGAATCCCAGAAAATGGAACTGCCTTCTGCTGCTCTTCCTTCCAGTTTCCTCGAGGACTCCATGCCATTACTGCGCCGGTTGTGTCTCCCCCGTGCCACGAAGAGGAGGTCTGCTGATCCCGGATTTGCAGAAGTCACCCTTCCGTCCGTAGGTTCCCTCGATCTTGCGAAGTTTGTTTCTTCCGGAGCCACGTGCACAGGTCCGCCGATCTCAGATCATGAGAATGGCCATCTTGATCTCACTGGTGCCAACGGGTTTGTTGCGGCTAAGGGCGGCGTTAGGGCAAGGAAATCACCAAGCCCATCGACTGCTACGTCACTTTGCAACAACAAAGGACAAAGGGTTTATTCCTTAGTTACACGGCTTCAGTTGCGGAAGCCCACTCCATGCAGGAACAAGTCAAACGTCCGAGTTCACATCAGGACCCTCTGTCCCACTGCTCGGAAAGTCTCCGTATTTACTACCGTCATCTTCCCTAGGCGAGTTGACTAGAGAATCTGAAGACTGTCCAGGACCAAATCACAATCGTCGACTCCGTTGCAATACCACGCCCATGATCGCAACACTCTGAAGTAACTTCGCCTCCCAAGCCGGGTGGTATGAATATGCGGCAGGATCCCATCCTGCGAATCCACGATCGCCATCGTTTTTTGGCAGCATTGGATGCTCGCGCCCCTCCTGTCATCCTTAGTTCAGGCTGTGAGGTAATAGTGGGGTTGGGGGCCTTTCGTAGACCCATCTAGAATCCATGTCCACGCTACATTGGCGTCTGGATAGGCGCTGATGCATGGGCGGGTGTTTACCTTGTGGCAAAATCCAGTTAATGCCTTTGTTGGGTTGTGAGGGAACATTGTGTGCTGCAACCTCAAACTTATACTGTCCAGTGGATAGCGGTCACAATATTATAATACAAGAGAGAGAAAGAACAACTTTATTCGCCAAGCGCCGAACTGTTTACGTGTCCCATTAATTACATGCGACGCCCTGGGAGTGTAGGCTGGCTGCGGCTTGGATGCGGCTATCACTTGATCGCAGGAGGTGATGCCAGAGTCCCAGTGAGGAAGATGGCAAGAGCTGAGAGGGACAAGCGAAGACCCCATATTCCCATAGCACTTGGGCGAAAGTGGCGGGTACATTGCACGAGGTTCAGTGAGGCTCATAGTCACCTGGATACATACGGCAGAGTGCGTAAGGATTAGAGAAAGAGCCTGTTTGTAGTTGACGCCAAACAGTAGACTGCTCGTGGGTGAGACGAAGGTAAGGAGGGGGTAAAGTCTCCTACTCACGTGATAATATGTCGTGATGTCTTGGTAAGTGGCGAGGTCGTCGGTGAGCATATAGGGGTCTGAGGGGCCCGTCGCTCGGTCGACAAAAAACTGAGCAGTGAAGTGGGCTGCCTCGTTCCGCGGATTATCCACGTGAGCCTGAACCCACACCGGTTAGATCGGCAGGGTCTCTGAAAGGAAGAGAGTGGAGGAAGGAGACAGAGGATGGGTGACGCCACTCTGGCGTGAAGGAAGTTAGTGATGGCATGCTTAGAGTCGCTGACCAGATTTAGCATGGCGAGAGCGATGACTGCTGCTTCCGCGGCTTCCGATTTTGGCGTCGAGATCGTCGCTTGGGTAGCGATTCGCCCCGAGCCTGTCACCGCACAGACTGCAAAATGGGAGGGGCTAGGAGAGGGAGAATAACGAGCCGCGTCTGCGTAAAGGGTGTCTGGAAGGCCGTTGTAGGAATCGTGCACAGATTCCGCATTATCCCTACACTTATCATCTTGGATCCCTGCGAGCACATTCTTGGGAGCAGTTTGGCAAAAATCTTGGCCCTGACCAGAGGTGGAAACGATGCGTTTCGCGTGAGAGGGGCCGGGCTGTTCAATTTGTGAAGAACACGTTTGCCCGTTGTTGTAAGCGCTAAACGGTGTTGCTGTGCTGTTCGGTGGGCTTCAATGAGCACATATACCGTGTTACGAAATACCAGGTGGAGGCGTTCCTGGGTGCTGGCATAACGAGGGATACCAAGCACCATCTTGTAGGCCTGGCGAATGATGGAACCTAAATTGGTCTTATCTGCGTAACGAAGGTGCAGATAAGGAAGTGACTATGTGATCCGACTGAGAATAAATGCCTGGATAAGCTTACAAAGGTCTGTTTCCGTAACCCCGTGTTTATTAGTGGGAATATTACGAATGAGACGTGCGATCTGCTGCGCCGCTGCTTCCAGCGTCATGATGGATGCCCCATTGTGCGTGCTGTTTTGCAGCAGCACTCCTAAGAGGCAGATGGTCCGCACCTCATGAGTGCTGACGCCGTTTAGGCGAATGTCAAGGGTGACAGGCCGGGGTAAGGGCTGAGCAGAGCGTTTGGCTTTGTTGCGAATTACGAGAAACTAGGACTTTTGGGGGGCAAGTGAGCCCCACGGCCTCAATATGCGACTGTATGGGGTGAACAGCGTATTGAAGAACAGTCTGAATGTCGCCATCAGAGCCTTTGCAGGTCAACATGGGAACACTGTCCGCGCAGAGGGAATAGGATATATTTGGAATGAATACCAGCTTCGCAGGAAGCTGAAACATAGTCAGGATAAAGAGGAACGGAGAAAGAACACCCCTTGAGGGGTGCCCTGCGTTGAGAGTGAAATACACTCACCGGTAAGTTAGTCGAGGCTCATTTGCACAGTACGTTTGGTCAGAAACGTCCCGAGAAAGTTGTATGTATGGGAACCCGGATTGGTAGAATTAAGATTGGTCACGATGGCGGCATGCTTTCGATCGCGGCTTGACACTGTCGAACGCTTTGCTTACATCAAGCCCAAGGACGACCCTGGGGGCCCTCACAGAGCGGGGGTCTAGGATATCGTTCTTCACTTGGAGCAGGATGTCATGCCTTGACATGTGGCGCCTGAAGCCAAACATGGTGTCGGGGAAGAGGTTATTATCTTCAGTGTGGGTGATAAGCTGGTTAAGGACCACGTGTTCCATGGCCTTTCCAAAGCAAAATGACGCAGAAATATATCGATGGTTCTCAAGACTGAGAGTCTTGCCGGCTTCGAGATGATTCATCAGGTTAGCAATGACTGCTATAGATGGCGCTTCAAGGTAGCGCAGCATTTTCTCAGTAATGTCATCAGCCCCTGGAGCAGAAGGGGTGCGAAGTTGGCTGATAATGGTGAGAATTCCGGCTTCTGTACTGTCGGCATCGAGCAAGGCATTAGGTGCACCGAATATTGGGGAATGCGGTCATTGTCTTCATGGAGATTAAGATACCATTGCTGCAGTCCTTGAGGAACCTCCATGTCGGTGCCAGGGAATTGTTGTACCAATTGATGAAAGCGGGATTTAGACGGGGCTTTGGTGTGAGCGGAATCGACAAGTTGGCGGCTCCAACTTCCCGTTAAAGCTATCACAAAGTTGATGCTATTGTGTGCGATCTAGATAAGCCAGTGCAATCTCGCATTCCACCGCCGTGATTTTTGAGCCGGACGGTAAAATTGTACTTCTGCCGAAGCCACTACTGCTGGAGCCCGGCCTGAGCAGCCCGCAAGTGGGCGAGGTGGAAGTCCAGCACCATTTAGTGAGCGGCTGCGGGGAGGTCAGCTGTAGTGGCCTTTGAATCCTCCAGAAGGGAGGCGGTCCACTCAGAAAGATAGGCAATTTCACTATGTGCCATACGCTCGCGAAGGTGGCGGAACTTGTTCCAATCAGTGTAAGAGGCTACGAAGGCACGAGATTTATGCATGGCTGTGCGAATGATGATGGACAGTATGTAGTGGTCACTGCCCAGACTCTGGAGGGTGGTCGTCCAGATGTCGCTCAACGCGTGCTTCACCAGGGTCAGGTTCTGTGATGTGGTACGAGAAGCACCTTTCCCGATTCACGCGTGATGCGAAGGATCATTAAGAATTGTGAGGCCAAGATCTTGGATGTACTCCCAGAGCTTACAGCCCTTATGCTCACATATTGTATAACTCCAGGAGGCTCACCCTGTATAGAGCTAGTTTCATCATCTACAGTTTTGCTACTGTGCGTAACCGCCACTGCCACGTGATAATAGTAACAGATACAGCGCTGCAAGCCTTGACGGACGCAGCCACAAATGAGATAGCCGGCGTTTAAAAACTCCTTGTCTTCTATTAGTCACGCACTCGTTCTTCTTACTTATTGAAGAGTTTGAAGGCGATCCATGATGCCTGCTAAAGACACGTGCTTTGCAAAAAGGTAGCGTCATCACTACCTTTTTTTCGCAGCCGATGGGAATAATTTCGGCGTAGTACGACACGCACACACAGTTTGCGATACTGATTAGCTCTGTGCCGGCAATCATTGACCCCCTGGCGCGCCACGTACAATCCGTGTGCATTGCAAATACGGGCAGCTGCGCGACCCACATAGCGCAAATTCATGATCACCGCCCATATAGATGCTTCTTATGGCGCCAAGTGTCATGTTTTCGGGAATATGTAGTCTCATCGTGAATCGGTGGGACCGTATCTTGTCACAGCGCAGGAAGCAAGTACGATAAAGGATGGCGATGGCTGGCTTGCTACTGCAGCAGGAGGTTCGGCCGATGTGAAACAGGCGTACTACTTACAAGTACGGGTAGACAAATAAATATGCACATGCTCCGTACAGAACATTCACTACTTAGCAATTTGACAATTATAAATTATGCAGTTGTGGGCCGAAGCTAGCATTTACAGGATTCGCGCTGCCACACTTCTACCCCCGCTAACGTCAACGCAGCAATCACACGCAGTTTTGAAAAGCAGGACACATTTAGCAGCGACCGCAGGTTCTGCATCTATTAGAGAGCGAACGTTTCTGGGCAATTTCCGTAGAGTAATAGAAGCAAGATATCTTAATAATGCCGAGGGCAAAAAAAAGAAAAGAAAGAAGGAGAGAGAGAGACGAGAATGCTTCGTGAAGGAAATTGGATGGCCTTACGGCAACATGTGCTAAACTCGTCCGTATGCTACTGTCGTAAATGTAGCGCTGATAGCGTCTCTGCTTCACCCACATTAACTGCGAGTTGGACTCCCCATGTCAGTATTTATGATCTCTTTCTTTTTATTTTAGAGTACCATAAACGTTAGAACTATTCCAATTCGCTACATTCTCTTGAACTAGGAGTGCTGAGAGTTAGCGGCAGCTCCAAGAGACGTATTTTGTGACGATCACTTTCGGTGATACTATCACTTCGGCCGTCAGGCACGCGCTGATTGGCTGGTTGAGCACTACGTCGCGTGAAGGTGATAGTATCGCCGAAAGTGTTCGTCCCTGAAGACGTCCCCAGCAGAGCTTTGGAGGCAGCCGCGCTTGCTTTCTCAGCTGACAGCTGCAAAAAAATCTCATGAGCGTAATATAGAGACAATCGTTACGTACGTACTAGATATTGACACGTGATGAGGCTATTATGAAACCAAGATAACACCACGAACAGCTACTAAATTGGTAGTTTGTACATTCATCTATACTCGTATCAAGACGCCGGATGGGCCCCGGAGACCTCCGCCTCTTTTTCATCTCATCTAGCCCGAGCTGGCGAACACTGCGCGTCGTTCTGCTGCATCCGTAGCCAGCTTGTGATAATTATTTTCTGTGAAAGTTAATTCGCTCCATAAGGCTTTAATGTATCTACTGTTGATGGCGTCTGGTCGTCAATGCATCGAATGGTGCTAAGAAAATGGGGGAGGGGGATGGCAGGCGCTCCCGCTCCCTTTTCCCACCTATATATGTCAGTAGTTAGTACATCTTACAGGTAGATGATATATGTGTAGCTTGTGCTAACAGCTTATCACTGTGTGCACTCTTGGTTACGTGGATGTGCACTTGAGGGAGTGCACAGCAAGGTAACATGCTGCCGTAAACACAAGGGACACATCCTACAGGAAAGATTAAGGTTCTTTCCTCCAGTCGTACGAAAGGATGAGTAAAGATGCAGTACACATAAATTGTGCTCCGCGAGCTTCATATAAAGGGGAAGGAAACATAAAACGTTACGCAGAGCACAAGAAGGAAACATACAGGAAGCATAAAGGTCATTAACATTGTCATAAGCATGAAATATTTTAAGCAGCTTCCATACATTCGCACA
Organism: Dermacentor variabilis; assembly: GCF_050947875.1. Lineage (NCBI taxonomy): Eukaryota > Metazoa > Arthropoda > Arachnida > Ixodida > Ixodidae > Dermacentor > Dermacentor variabilis. Next base: position 149,774,643 of record NC_134574.1, read on the forward strand.
TACAAGCTACGAGTTAACCAGAAACAGCACGGCAAGCCTCGATGAGTATGGATATCGGAGTGTTTTTTATCTCGTTTAGCTTTATTGAAATAAGCGCTGAAAGGGCAATATGTTTTCAAGCTCTCTCATGCATCGATCATTTGCTAAAGCTTACTTATATGTTTGAATTAATTTTATTTCAGCTTCCATTTAGACATTTCGCAGAATTACCTTGTCATGACCTATTTAAGCAGCTCTACATACACACGAAGCTGCAAGCCAGGAGTTTACCAGCAGCTGCACTTATACTTTCGGTGAGTACGCATGCATACAGGCACACTCTTATTTTTCGTCAATGCAGAAGGAAATGCTTCGTTGGTTTTCGTTTTCGGAATAAGACCGTTGTCTTAAACTTTATGGAACCGGGAAGAAGGTGAGCTCTGCTGACATTAATCAGGTTGCAGGAAGTCTGTTACTCAGCTGTTGAAAGCTGAACTGCACGTTGCAATCGTCGAACCGACGCTGCGTTGGCCAGAACGTGTCATTCCTCTCAAGCTTAATGTGGCAGCTAGAAGCGCCTGGTACCTTTTTTTCCCCCGAAAGGTGACCGACGCAATATGCGCTAATATTTGTGCTTGCATACATTTGGCGCCGTTGTTGGCATGGCCTTCGTCATCGACCTGTCATGGTATCTGCGCGAGAGACGTACAATGCATTTGAATGCGAAAACGAGGAATCCACGGGGACCTACACCCTCGTGCTCCGTTCAATCGACTCTGACACGCATCACGGACGGCGTTCTGTCTCCCACTGCTGACAATGAGGGTTGTGCGCAGAGCCTACCGAGCAGCTGTGGGTGTACCACACTCTGGTGCATCGAGTGGATTGAGCGGGGCGGACAGTAAACGACAAGCTAGGAAGAAAGTGCTGCCTGTTTTGCTTCGTTCTCACCTCGGGCAATATTGCGGTACGACGCTTAAACGTAGCTGACGGCGCCCCTCTTAGAGCCGGCGTAGTGGGACACGCAACAGCTGCACCCTTTCTGCTGCGCATTGGCCGTTGCATCGCGGGCTGTGTAGCAGCAACCTATCGCCCCTGGGAGGGAGCACCGTCTGAGCAGCTCCAGCGCAACGCTATAAACCTTGCTATAGTTTTCAATGCATCGCCCTTTGGACGAAACTGTCCAGTATTTATAATTACCCGTCATAATTCATTACTTAATAAAGAACAGGTTTCTTCATAAACACTAATAAAAGGTTTCCATAATCCGAAACCCACAGCACACGGGATCCGCATTTCTTTTAGTTTGAATTTCTCAAAGCATGCAGCACTACAATATTTGGATCGCATGTTGAAGACGATATAACAGTATCCCTCGCGTTAAGGTGAGCATTTCACTTGTTCGAGGTTTATTAAACGCGTCAGTAAGCAATTTTCTTTTGATCTATTTGTTTCAGCCATGGTTTCGAAGCCTTCACTTACTGTTATCGTACTGCTGGGCTCTGCCACTTTTGCGAGTGCACGTAAGTACACGTTCAATTTTAAGTCTTCACAGGAGGATATTAACGTTCGAACGTGGATTGTTAGTGTTAAGGAGTGGTTATACAACGCCATGCGCTTGTGCTTTTTACGGCATCAGCAGATAAGGGCTCGAAATTGGATTTGGCTTGTCCATCCAGTCCGTCAATTCTGCTACGCTGACAACGACCATTGTCGTCATATAGAGGGCCAGTAACAGATTTTGTCATCATCAGGCCACTTTGTCATTCCCAGCTTCACCATCTACGCAAGGCGAATAGGAAGAAGATGTATCCACAACCGTCACCACTGGGATTTCAAGCCAAGTTGCTACAGTAATGTGCATTTGGTGGTCGGGTGCGCTAACCACTACGCTATCTCACAACAGCACTCTGAGATCGGTGGCACCTATGCATGCATTTCGGAGGCCAGAGAAAGTGAGAGTAATGAGAGAAGGCCAGGAAGGTTATTCAGAGGAACGTCCGGTGGGCTACCCTGCGCTGGGTAGAGGTGATGAGGTATTAATAGAAGGAAAAAAAAAAAGGCCAGAGGAGAGAAACAGTTCACTCGCGCAAAGTGTCTATGTATAAGCGTCATTTCAGTACGCGTTGATTTGAAAAGAGTTGCTAACGCATGCGTAGCCTTCTCGGTTGACGATGGATGAGGCTAAGCATACAGGATATTTGCCTCTTTAAAGGGTGGACCGCCAAGTTGGATGACGCGCTTCGAAGAGATTGACCTTGAACATCCAAGAAGGTACAGTAGTAGAGGAGGTGCTCGATAGTATCCTCACTGTTACAGTGGTCGAATATAGAGCAGTCGGCTATTTCAACAAGAAAGGAGTATGGATTTACTGAAGGCTAACAACCATTCGTAGGCAGCCAGGCAGTGTAATGTCGAACTGAGAGAGCCTTGATGTTATTTGTAGTCGCCGTAATGGATCAAACCTGCCTAACCGACTGTTGGAATACTCCAGAGTCGTTTTATAGAACCAGCGTGATGTCGCGAACAATCCGTTTAAATTCCGTGGCTTTTTCGGTGCTTGATAGCAATATGAGCATATTGTGCGCCTTATTATATGCTTATCTGGCTGCTTCATCAGCAAGATAGTTGCCGGAAATCGCGCAATGACCAGGTAGCCGGTAAAAAATAATAGGTCTGTTTCCAACAGTGAGATTGTAGATTTATATTATTTTCGACGTCATCTTTTCATAGTTACTGTGCCTCAGTGCTAGCTGCAGGCTTTGAAAGGCTGCTTTAGATTCACTGAATGCTCGAAATTTACTTCATGATTCCTGTTCAATGTATTCATCAGCGACACGAAAGCAAGGGAAGTTGACCAGAAAAGGTCAGGCAAGAACAAGCAGTACTGTAGTGGACCTAAGGGACATTATGTCAATCGTATAGAAATTGTTCTTCTTAACCAGATGGCGTTGTGTTGACGTGACATTCTTCGTTTTCATGCTCGTGAAAACAACATCGGCGGCACAAAAAAAAAACGCGCTCGTAGCAGTGATGATGATGAGCCTCAAACATGGCACATATACCCACAATGAAGTACGCGCCGAGAATCAGGCGATTGACGGAAAACAACGGAGAAATGCTCGACGCCGTCAATGCCAAGGAGCCCGTCGCAGCGATAGCGACACGTAATTTACGCAGTAGTTCACGGAATTTACAGCCGCCAACTGCGCTGCACGGCAAATGTGCAGGGAAGAAATAGCTCAAATCTCGTAGATCGCACTGGCTCATTTCGCTCGTGACATCAGTTGTAGGGGAAGTTGTCGCCTCATAGTTGATTTATCCCCAGTTAAAAAAAAATTACTCTTAGAGCATGAAAATCAAGTACATTTAACACAGTAACTTCCTCATCCCCGGCGGGTTGAAAATTCATCTGTACAAAAAATTTTTAAAAGATTGGCCGACGATTACGCTTCTTTCATGGTAATGCGAACTTTGAGCGCAGCTGCTGCCTTATTGCAACAACAGGCAACCGCATACCGAACGGAGGTGGTTCTGCGTTTTGGATTGCGTAGCACACACCGCGATCCGCCGATATCGAGCCTGCGCTCCAGCGACGCGCCATCGCAGCATCTTATAGTGGGTTACCACCGCACGTGGAGAGGGGGACGGGAGATTAGACATCATCATCATCATCATCATCATCATCATCATCATCATCCTGGTTACGCCTACTGCAGGGCAAAGGCCTCTCCCATACTTCTCCAACAACCCCGGTCATGTACTAATTGTGGCCATGCCGTGCCTGCAAACTTCTTAATCTCATCCGCCCACCTAACTTTCTGCCGCCCCCTGCTACGCTTCCCTTCCCTTGGGATCCAGTCCGTAACCCTTAATGACCATCGGTTATCTTCCGTCCTCATTACATGTCCTGCCCATGCCCATTTCTTTTTCTTGATTTCAACTAAGATGTCATTAACTCGCGTTTGTTCCCTCGCCCAATCTGCTCTTTTCTTATCCCTTAACGTTACACCTATCATTCTTCTTTCCATAGCTCGTTGCGTCGTCCTCAAATTGAGTAGAACCCTTTTCGTAAGCCTCCAGGTTCCTGCCCCGTAGGTGAGTACTGGTAAGACACAGCTGTTATATACTTTTCTCTTGAGGGATAATGGCAACCTGCTGTTCATGATCTGAGAATGCCTGCCAAACGCACCCCAGCCCATTCTTATTCTTCTGATTATTTCCGTCTCATGATCCGGATCCGCCGTCACTACCTGCCGTCACTACCAAACTTCCAGTGCCTCGCTGCCTATTGTAAATTGCTGTTTTCTTCCGAGATTGTTAAGCATTACTTTACTTTTCTGCAGATTAATTTTTAGACCCACTCTTCTGCTTTGCCTCTCCAGGTCAGTGAGCACGCATTGCAATTGGTACCCTGAGTTACTAAGCAAGGCAATATCATCATCGAATCGCAAGTTACTAAGGTATTCTCCATTAACTTTTATCCCCAATTCTTCCCAATCCAGGTCTCTGAATACCTCCTGTAAACACGCTGTGAATAGCATCGGAGATATTGTATCTCCCTGCCTGACGCCTTTCTTTATTCGGATTTTGTTGCTTGCTTTATGGAGGACTACGGTGGCTGGGGAGCCGCTATATATATCTTTCAGTATTTTTACATACGGCTCGTCTACACCCTGATTCCGTAATGCCTCCATGACTGCTGAGGTTTCGGCAGAATCAAACGCTTTCTCGTAATCAATGAAAGCTATATATAAGGGTTGGTTATATTCCGCACATTTCTCTATCACCTGATTGATAGTGTGAATATGATCTATTGTTGAGTAGCCTTTACGGAATCCTGCCAGGTCCTTTGCTTGAGAGAAGTATAGGGTGTTCCTGATTCTATTTGCGATTACCTTAGTAAATAGTTTGTAGGCAACGGACAGTAACCTGATCGGTCTATAATTTTTCAAGTCTTTGGCGTCCCCTTTCTTATGGATTAGGATTATGTTAGCGTTCTTCCAAGATTCCGGTACGCTCGAGGTCATGAGGCATTGCGTATACAGGGTGGCCAGTTTCTCTAGAACAATCTGTCCACCATCCTTCAACAAATGTGCTGTTACCTGATCCTCACCAGCTGCCTTCCCCCTTTGCATATCTCCCAAGGCTTTCTTTACTTCTTCCGGCGTTACCTTTAGGATTTCGAATTCCTCTAGACTATTTTCTCTTCCATTATCGTCGTGGGTGCCACCGGCACTGTATAAATCTCTATAGAACTCCTCAGTCACTTGAACTATCTCATCCATATTAGTAATGATATTGCCAGCTTTGTCTCTTAACGCAAACATCGGATTCTTGCCAATTCCTAGTTTCTTCTTCACTGATTTTAGGCTTCCTCCGTTCCTATGAGCATGTTCAATTCTATCCATATTATACTTCCTTATGTCAGCTGTGTTACGCTAGTTGATTAACTTCGAAAGTTCTGCCAGTTGTATTCTACCTGTAGGGTTACAGGCTTTCGTACATTGGCGTTGCTTGATCAGATCTTTCGTCTCCTGCGATAGCTTACTGGTATCCTGTCTAACGGAGTTACCACCGACTTCTATTGCACACTCCTTAATGATGCCCACAAGATTGTCGTTCATTGGTTCAACACTAAGGTCCTCATCCTGAGTTAAAGCAGAATACCTGTTCTGTAGCTTGATCTGGAATTCCTCTATTTTCCCTCTTACCGCTAACTCATTAATCGGCTTCTTATGTACCAGTTTCTACCGTTCCCTCCTCAGGTCTAGGCTAATTCGAGTTCTTACCATCCTGTGGTCACTGCAGCACACCTTGCCGAGCACGCCCACATCTTGTATGATGCCAGGGTTAGCGCAGAGCATGAGGTCTATTTCATTTCTAGTCTCGCCGTTCGGGCTCCTCCACGTCCACTTTCGGCTATCCCGCTTGCGGAAGAAGGTATGCATTATCCGCATATTATTCTGTTCTGCAAACTCTACTAATAACTCTCCTCTGCTATTCCTAGAGCCTATGCCATATTCCCCCACTGCCTTGTCTCCAGCCTGCTTCTTGCCTACCTTGGCATTGAGGTCGCCCATCAGTATAGTGTATTTAGTTTTGACTTTACCCATCGCCGATTCCACGTATTCATAGAAGCTTTCGACTTCCTGGTCATCGTGACTGGACGTAGGGGCGTAGACCTGTACGACCTTCATTTTGTACTTCTTATTAAGTTTCACAACAAGACCGGCCACCCTCTCGTTAATGCTATAGAATTCCTGTATGTTACCAGCTATATTCTTATTAATCAGGAATCCGACTCCTAGTTCTCTTCTCTCCGCTAAGCCCCGGTAGCACAGGACGTGCCCACTTTTTAGCACTGTATATGCTTCTTTTGGCCTCCTAACTTCACTGAGCCCTATTATATCCTATTTACTGCCCTCTAATTCCTCCAATAGCACTGCTAGACTCGCCTCACTAGATAAGGTTCTAGCGTTAAACGTTGCCAGGCGTATTCCAATATACCATATTCCAATGGCGGCCTGTCTGGAGCCAGTGATTCTTAGCACCCTCTGCTGCGTCGCAGGTCTGACCGCCGCCGTGGTCAGTTGCTTCGCAGCTGCTGGGGACTGAGGGCCGGGATTTGATTGTTGTGTTCATATAGGAGGTTGTGGCCAAGTACTGCACCAGGGTGGCCAATCCTGCTCTGGTGAGGGAGTGCGTTACCGGTTCTGGTCACCGGGATCAGGCCACGCTCCAGGCCTGTTTGGGCAATTTTATCAACACGCGGATTTTTTTTTAATCCGGTGGAAAATTGCCGGCACCGGGATTCGAACCACGGACCTCTTGCACGCAAGGCGGGTGTTCTACCTCTACGCCACCGCCACCGTTCGGTGGCGGTGGCGCAGACATCAATATTTAATGTTTCTTCTGAAGTGGGATGAGGAAATGGAAGGAGAAAAGGGTATTGAGTAGAGGCCACACACTCATTCGCCCCCAGACAGGCCTCAATGTGGCCGCACCATCGCACGCAGTATGTTGACTTTGTGCGCAGAATCGTTTACAGAATGCCCCTTTTTAGAGGTGCCTTAACGGTGCCTGCTGCGTAGGTCACAGCAGCAGGTCTGAGTATGATGGTCTGCGCGAGCACCATAAATTGGAAGGAGATCTTTCCAGCGATACATTGCCCTGATTATGGGTGTTACCCAATGTTGCAGCCTACTTCTGTCCTCAGCATGGATAAGGATGACCGCACCCATCCTATCACTGAATCTGCAATGATGGCACGTGAACATAATTGTGTTAGTAAGCCCTTCATTTCGGTGCTGGGCTAATTATTTTTTTTTTTTTGAACGCATGGACTTGCGCGCACAGTGATGGTCGATGGTTTCACATTTCCGTGTTGCTTTTTATTTGTTTAGAGATATTTAATTGATACGTGTTATTTCAGGTCTTGGGTTCTTGCCGGAGTTATGTACCTTGCATAAATATTGAAAGTACATTAAATTATTAGGTTTGATGTGCCATACCTACGACCTGATTCAGGGGCACTGCCACTGCCGTTCTGATTCGCGAATGTTCGGGTTCATCGAGGGAGATGTGTTCGCATGTGCGCGCGTTACACTGTGCCTTGTTAAGTAAGGAAGCGAATGTGTACAGTAGTTTATATAGCTACTAAAACTGCTAGCCTTACTACGCATAGCTGTCTAATAATTTGCTATCCCAATCAACGCTTCAGCTTTCGAGCGAACGTTGGACTTTTTACGGGACCTTACCCTTGCCCCGGCAACAGCGCCGCGCGTAGCAGTGACGCCCGCCGGTTTCTGGCGTGTGTACAGGAGTCGGATTTTTTCGGGACACGGAAAAAAAGGCAATCTCCTCAAAGAATCAAGCCACGTTCATGACGTGAAAGTTGTGCACCAAGGCGACGTCGCAGTGTTGGGCCACTGCACTGCACAAACACCGTGACACTGACGGATAGGTAATTGTTTAATGCTGTTGTTTTAAACATTAATCATCTGACGCTAAATATTATACAGTAATATTTATCATAGTACGGTTAGAAACGTGCAACTAGGCAGGAAACTCACATCACGCTTGCGTTAGAACCTTCGTTAGCATTTTGTACGACCATAACATTGGTTTTATATTATGAAGACATGTCTGTAATTTTTCATTAGCACCTTTTTAAATTGGCGCAGCTACTTTGAGCACTAGGTAACTTATTGGCGTGACATTACTGCCGTCTCAGCGTTGCGACAGAATGTAAACACGTTGCTACTGTCGTACGTTTTTTTTTTATTACGGCGTAGCTAGAGCTGTAAAAGACACGCCACCTGGGCACAACTGCTGAGTTACTGGCCTCAAAGTTTTGCCACGAAGCCTAATGTCACATGCGCGCTAGTTCGCGCTTCACACAATGCGCGGTAGCACGCAGAGCCATTGGTGAGGCCGCCACGCGTGGTGGAAGGAATAAGTTCCAGAATGGCAGATTCATTTGGCTCATCAGTGATTGAGGATGCCTGCCTTCCAAAAATAATTAAAAGTAATTTAAAGAAGCTGCTATAAAATTTTAGATGTTTCATTACATTTAGCTTGCAATGCAATCAGGTACACAATTACATCAATAAGTTCCTCGGAACAAAACTTCACCATTGGTAGCTGTTTGTGTCTTCACCAGCAAGCGCAGCTTTATCGGTGGCACGGACTGTGTCGGTGCTTCACATTGGCTGCAAGCTTCCTTCTTTTCCTATGTTTGTGTCAAATGCCCACGAGAAAATATGTTGCAAACACAAGAACAATTCTCAACGTCCATCTCACTCACAGACAAAACATTTTCACGCATGCATCACTGGTTTTTCCACCAAACAAAAATTTTGATAGAATGCATTAGAGCAGGAATACAGCATAGACATACCTACCGTTCTACAAAAGTAGTAGGAAAATGCTATTATAGGAGCCATCTATGATCATGGGCACATTCATGCAACCATTCTGGGAGCAATTTTCTTCATGCTAAAATGTACTATTGCTGACTCAACCTTTATACTATAATAAAACATTTCAAGTGACAGAAGCAAGCCTCTAACGACTTTTCATATTGTCAACAACGAGATTCTTGTTGCATCGTTCTTGTAGACCGCAGTTTAAGTGAATTGGTTGCCAGCAGAGTGCCTAGTTTCATCGAACTTAGCATTGCGAACTAAGTACCTACCGGTATTCTTGCGCTTTTGTGGGCAGCCAGTTTTCTTCATTTCTTGCTGCTCAAAAAGAAAATCGCAAAAAAACAATCATAGATATAAAATGGTGTCCAAACAAGAAAAAAGACACATGGCCGATAAATCGGCTATGACGATGTCATCAGAAAGTACTCCAAATATAAACACGCGGGGGTTCGAAAATTTTTTCGAGATTTTGAATGCTCAAAAGATCACATATTTAAATGAAAAAGGAAAGACCAACTACTTTTGGCGGCGAACCAACTGTATCAAATTTTTGCGGCCGCCTTTTGTCCCAAACTCTTGAAACTTTAAATAAAATATGGGGTTTTACGTGCCAAAACCACTTACTGATTATGAGGCATGCCGTAGTGAGGGACTACGGAAATTTCGACCAACTGAGGTTCTTTAACGTGCACCTAAATCTAAGTAGACGGGTGTTTTCGCCCCCATCGAAATGCGGTCGCCGTGGCCGGGATTCAATCCCGCGACCTCGTGCTCAGCAGCCCAACACCATATCCACTGAGCAAACACCGCGGATCTTGAAACTTTGTCCGCTGAACATTGCTGTACATGCTCATGCATCCCGCAACATTGCCATTCCGAGTTCAACTTAAGCCCAAGTGAAAAAAAAAATAAGAGCGAGGCGCTTCGTGCAGTATTGTGAACTAATAAATTTTAGAGAACGCCACTGCTGGCTATGCAGCAAACGTTGTTCAAACCGTCACCCGAGGATCATAAATACCAGACGTATACATGCCATCGCATTTAGTGGTAGTCATGATAGCTACACTACGAAAGCATGAGAGGCAGATTTGCTTCTCTAAATTCGGTTTAAATATTGTCACTGGATTCGTGTATTTGATTCAATCTGAGACTTTTAGCTTATGTTCATGTCTACTGCATGCGAGTCACCGAAGCTCACTCTTGAATACTTGTGCTCCTAATCGCCCCCACCCCTCCTGTCACAAGCTAGATCATATTTCCCACGGCAATTGTTGTTCCAGTGAGCGAATCCAGGAAGTCAAAGTGTCTCTCTGTAGTTGGCCTTCATTGTGAAAATAAAATAAGGGTTTCTTTCTATTATCTACAAGATGAAAGGCCTCGCCAATGGTGCTGTGAGTATTTGCTTGCATTAGATTTTTTTTTTCATATTTGAGGCGCAGCCACGGCGCTGCGGTAAAATTATAAAAAAAATCATTTGTCAATGTTATGATCAACGTTACTAGATTATTTAAGTATATAGTAGCGATGGTTATGATGTCCAGATAGCCGCGACTAATATTTTGAATAATATGCAAATCGTCGGCTCGTTTCTCACCATTACAAATATTTTATGCACGAAATTGCATATACGTTAAAATCTTGTAAAGCTAAAGACGTATGGTATGCATGCCATTTGAATAAAGAGTTGTGCTCGTTTTGCCATTATCGCTAGTTTTCTGGCGTTAGGTTCAAAATACACTATTAGACTATTCTGTACATGCAGGTTTGATTTCAATAAATCCGCACACTTTCAGTCCTCAATGCATTGCGAAAAAAAATCTTACGCCATGCACCACGCAAAGTACTTTTGAAAGCTCTGCTCCGTTTTTTCGGTACGAAAGGCTTATGCGAAAGCATGTGACCGCGTGCTTGTGTAACTCCAGTGTCCCCTAGTTCATAGGCGGAAAGTTTCCATTTTTCTGCCGGGGGAGGCAGGGCTGGGACCCGAAAATATTTCCGAGTAATATATATATATATATATCTTGATCTTGAAGAAAGTTTGTGTGAACTCGACGTATTGCTCACTGAATTGACAGCATTATATGAGAATTTACAAGACCTCATAGTAGGAGACAGCTAAATTTCACAACCCGAGTTCTCTCCCACCACCAAGAATCGGGCGTCTCTCGGTGGTGCAATCTTCCTTCGTGTAATTGTCGTATACTTCGCCTTTCCGGCTAAACTGCAGCCTCTCTCTGTTTTTTTTTTCTTCTTTTTCTGTCAGTCCGCGTATAAGCGCCTCTGTGCGTGGCTTCTGCTGATATTGATTTCGAGTGAATCCGGCTTGGCCTAATTTCGTTTCCTGAGTGAGTTATACAGGGTGCCCGAACTACCATGCACCATGAATTACGGGGTTTGGCGTCCCAAATGAGGCTCGCCATTTGAATTCGAAATTTGAAGCATCTGGGGCTCTTTGACGCGCACCTAATTCTAAGTACACCGGTGCTTTTCTCATTTTGCTCCTATCGAAATGCCGCCGCCGTGGCCGGGATTCAATCTCGCGGCCTTGTGCTTAGCAGGCCAACACCATAGCCACTAAGCAACCCCGGTGGGTCATGCACCAAGACTTAAAAAAAAAAGGCAGTTGCATTACTCGAAGAAAAGCTAGTATAGTACAGTAAAAAACCGCCAGTAATTATATCGTTCCTGAAATTTAATTCAACAATTGCAATTAATTACTTGATTAGAAAGGGGCTGCCCTAATCATAAAAACGTCAATGAGGCATTTGTAGCCACTCCAAAATAACATCGAACTGCTATGTTTTCAGCGACGTACTAATTGCGCGCAATTTTTTTGCGACTGGTAAACAAACCTCAACAAATGCGAAAAATACCACGTGGCTGCGCTCCCACCCGCATCATAATGCAGCGTCCTAAAGTAAGCTGATTGACAGGGACAGCATTGCCTGTCGCGAACCCGAAGAGACAGCGCATCACCTTGATGACGGTACGGAAGGAGCACCAACAGCAGCTTTCGCAGCTTTGCAAGTATTCCTTCCTCTCTACGTCACAGTTATCCGTCTCTCAAGCCCGACTGATCAGATTGATAACAAACGCCCCCCCCCCCCCCCGCCCCTATAACGTGGCCGAATCGCCGCTCTGACCCCGCAGCAAACGCGAAAAACAATGTAATAGGCACAACATGTTTCTAAAATCCTGGCTTTGCTCGGACCGCATTGACGGAGTGCATACGCAGCTATATTTCGAACCGGAAGCTTGCTTTGGCCCAAAGCCAAATTAAAGCGACGGTTTTAGTTTTCATGAGAGTGTATACGTGCTGCAAAAACAGGTTCATGGCATTAAGTGAAAGCGAAATAAACAGACCGGAACCAACCCACCTGTTGAGAAAAGGCAAAAGCAACGCGTTTGTGAAAGTGAATAACCACTTCTAAATGAGCCGAACTGGCAGTCGGCACGCCTGCACAAAAAAAGACAATAAAAAAATACATCAGATTTCAGTGTGCCCTTATTATCTATGAATTCGTAAGCTCTGTTGAATGCTAGCTTCTGCCTAAAGGACGTGTTCGAATAGGACGTGTTCGACGTGTTCCCTCTGCAGCTACGCAGTAGTGAGTCCGCTTTGTTACATCTTCAGTGGCTTTCTTGATGACCGACGCTGAAATTCTACGGCAGACATCAGTTATCCTTGTCTTGAGCTAATCTAACATCCGTCTCGATCATGTAAGCACAATCTTTCCCATAACTCCAAAGAAAGGGCTACTGTATTTTTGTCGTATACTTTAATTCAAACTTTTTCTACTAGGGGCGCTCAACGCGGCTAAATATTTGGCCTATAAATGTAGATATAAAAACCGACAAACATAGTTAACATGGCAGTGTTTTATAAAATAAGCAGACCATTGTTTTATTAGACCTATGGTAATAAGGTTTCTGCTTTATTACATGAATAAAGGTTTTGAGACCTCACTGACGTGTGATAAGCAGCAGCCCACCGGTATCGATAGCAGTCCGTGCCGTTTATCTATTCGAATTGTACGGCGGATAATTGTGAACGGGGTGGTTGTCTCTTTGAGCAGCATCATGCAGGCTCGTTTTAGTTACGATGTGGCCAAGTGTGGCCAGCATTCGATAGCTGCCACCAAGCGAACGTGTTTAAAGACAGTGAATTTTATCAGCTGCGGTGTTTCACTAGCGTAACGGCTGTACGGCTTCCGTTGTTAGTGTTCTGCCGCGTCTGGCTGCGTAATGACATGTTGGTGTTAAAAAATGTGCTAGCTAGCGCAAGAATCCATCCCTGGAACCAAGCACAGTCTGCTTGGAGACTACCCACGGAAACTACCCACTTGCAGCCTCCGAGTGCGTGCACCGGTGAGTGGAAAAACATTGCTTCGCATCAACTTTCAATTTATATGCATGTGAGGCGAATAAAACAGACTCCTGTAGTCATCTTTAAAAGTGCAAAATAATAATTATTATAATGTTATTGCTCTTAAAAAGCAATTCAAACGAGGCTCTTGTTATTTTTCCACGTTGCTAAAGTTACTAACACGGAGTACAGAATAAATAATTATGTTGGCTGTTACTGCGTAAATGAGACACTGCGATAAATTCACTGCACATTAGCGGCAAATGTACCTCCTGTGATACAGTTAGATTAATTGCACATGAAACATAATAAAAATTGGAGGACGCTTAAGCTTCACCTTCAAGAGTGGAACGCGACAGCGTTCCCGTCGACCCGCCAAGGGGTGGAAGACAATGGGCTACGGCGCAGCGACTACGCGCCCCACATCGGACGCGGTGAGCGTCGAGCAACGCAGCGTTCGGTGCGACAACGAAATGTGCGCCTGAGCAAGCGACGCACGCCTGAGCCTTAGAAACAGCTCGTTTCTAAGGCAACACCGCGTTCATTAGAGGCGCTTTTGTACCGCTTTGCAGCATCGAACTCGTGGCTCAGTGGTACAATAAAGCAAAAAAAAAACTCGTGGCTCAGTGGTAACGTCTCCGTCTCATACTCCGGAGAGCCTGGTTCGATTCCCAACCAGCCCATCTTGCAAGTTGTTTTTTATTCATGAAGTGCCTGCTGGAATTTATCGCTCACGGCCAACGCCGCCGACACCGGCGCCGACGACACCGACTTTTCTGCGACACGAGCTCCTTAACGCTGTCGCGTTAATAGTAATGAAGCTGGCGCGCCCGGTTGACGCCGCGCGATCGCCGCTGCCCGCGTCCAGACCTGAACCACGCATACTCCAAGGTCACCCACCAGAGCACCGCGGAAGTCAGACGCGTAGCCTATTAAGGCGTCTGACGCCCGTTAGGGAAACCTCAAGCTGTGAATGTGTTCACACCCGCCAGGCGGCCGCGCGCAAGGAAAACGCCTGTGGGGATTCCGAGGAAGCGCAACGCGACGGGGATCCGAAGCGACCTTTTCACTGTGATGCGCGACCGCTACAGTGGCACTGGTAGTCCTCTCCGCTCCCCGAGCTCTGCGACAGCCATGGGTGCCGGCAGCGTGTTGACTTTGTTTGCCTGCAAGGCCAGCTCTGTGTCAACCGTTGACAGCCATTACTCAAGTGTGCCAAACAATCTCGTCGAGACGCATGGCCACTGCCCGGATGGCCCGCGCCGTGTTTTGGGGTTTGTTTTGCCGCCGCCCGTGGCAAAACATCCATCTTGGAAGTTGCTTTTTATTTATGAAGTGCCTGCCGTGATTTATCGCTCACGGCTAACGCCGCGGACGCCGACGCCGACACCGACGCCGACGACACCGGCTTTTCTGCGACACGAGCTCCTTAACGCTATCGTGTTAAAATGACTGTGTTTATTACCTAGCGTCTTGCAGAAAAAATTTTTCCTCTATTCGAGACTCCATTGACACCATTGCAAGAAATTCACATGCCAAACAGTGTTGTGTATGTGTGTGCTTTTGTGTCATGTAGCATTCTGTGCACAGTTCTTAGTCATACAAGGATCACAAACTCACTCACACTTACACCATAGTAATTCAGGCTCTTTATTTTCTTTCGGCTCCAGGCTCCAAGACGCTGCTCATATTTGTTCACCCTTTTGGAGTTTATTTTCTCTAGACCTACAAGACAACAGTGAATCTTTCACCACTGGAAGTAACATCAAGGGCCAAAATCCTCTCAAGGTATGTTTCTGAACACTTCGAACTACAACCATGATTTGTTTATTTATCGGACTTAGTTTTGCTTCACCATCTTTGTTTGCAGGTATGTCATGGCTTCATGATTTCTCTTTTCAGGAAGACGGACAAAACATAGATTGGTCTGCAAGCTGCCCACGCCAAGCCCATAAGAAGCTCGACGGTCACCCTAATAGCAACAGGTCCTCTTGAACTATGTGCCTCACCGTGAAATGTTTGCAAGTTGACCAGATAGGGGGGTGTGAGCCCTTTCAGGAAAGCAACAGTCTACAGCAAAAGAGTACGCATTTGGGCTGGTTGGTTCATGATTACGAGCAATAAAAACAGCGCTAAACGACGGAACGAGCGAAGGGACACAGACAACAGCGCTGACTAACAACCAAAGTGTCTTTATTCTTTCAGTCAGCATATATATGCTCCGCGGCTATCTCAAACCACAGAATCTACAGAATTGGGCATGCGCAGGGGGAATTGCAATTAATGTGATAGGAAGGCAATCTCCTTCGGAAGGAGAGAAATGGACGGAAGGCTTACACATGCTTCGCCACTAACGTGAATGTGGAAAGCTTCGATATTTTCACGATATTTTGACAGGTAGGTTACACCTTCGAAAGATGGCTTGCAGCCGCATTCATTGCAATGCAGTGACAACTGACTATCTTTTGCCCGTTTTTGGAATTTGTTTAAGTTCTTAAACAAATTATATGCCTCTGTAGGAGGACGTGCAACAGCAAATCTAATTCTGACCTCATCGAACGCCTCCAGAATAGATTGATGTCTATCTTCAAGCACCACTTCTGCCATTCTGGCGACCACAATTGAGCCTTCTCAAATATACTTCAACTCGCACCTCTAGATTCAAGACTTAATTAACCACACCTTTTGTTCCTGTATGAGGTGGTCAATGACATTATACATTCCCTAAAGCTTCTTGATCATATGCATTTGTTCGTGCCGCAACAGTATACCAGGTACCATTCCACAATCGTTGCCTGGCCTTGTTGCAAGATTGTGCTGTATAAGATTCGACTCCAAAACATACTTCAGAGTTAATTTCCTGTGTTTTGTGTGTCTGCAGATAATCACGTAGGATTAACTCCCTTTTACTTTCCCTCGTTTCCTTTCTTCCTTATTTGTTTCTCTATCTTGCATTTTTCTGTCTACCACATTCACGTTTTCTGTACATTTTGTCCCGCATAGTGCTCGTTAAGTCCACCAGTACAAAGGCTCTCTAGCTGTTCCTGGGCACTACAATAAACATTTGAATTATTATTATTATCGTAGTACAAAATCGTGCTTTTTAAGTATGTACTAATATACTATTTCGGTGCAGTAGCTTTTGTGCTGTTAAAAAAAGGGCATGAATTAAGAAAGTGCAATAATAGTATGCGATGTGCCTGTTCATATGCATTATTTTATTAATTTCTTCTGAGTTTTAATAATGCCTGGCTGCTGTATCCAGTGTTGTACAATAAAATAATATGCCACAGCAATTATTGCGTGCCTCGCAAAACAAATTGAATATATCTTTCTCAGTCAAAACATCATAGCTGGCTGAAAACAATAAACTGCAATTTTTTTTTGTGCTGACGAAGTGTATAAATTGTGAAAATAAACTGTTTATATATTTCTTACACTATGCAAATTAGCTGCTCCCATACATTCGAATAAGCGCTTCAATAGTACGACTTGGCAAAGGGCAACGAAAGACCCCTATTAAAACCCTCCAATTCTCAGGCTTGTATTATTTGACGGTATGTCATTTCATTAATGCAAAGAAAGACAAACTTGACATGTGGAAACCAGTTACAATAGAACATGGCTCTTACACTGTGAAAATGTTTTGTAGCAATACACTCAATGTGAACGCCTCCGGATGCGGTGTTGATGCATCAAAACAACCTAGAATAATAGAGGTGCTCCATGGGCTAGATTTGACAGAATCAAGAATCGGGGGGAGACAAGCAACGAATGACATAAATTTTAGCTAGTCTAGATTTTTTTTTGTGAGTGCTGCAGGTGTTTCAATTCTTTCTTGCTGATTTTCTCAGAACCCACTTTTTCACGTTTCTTTCATGCACCAACAAACATAATTATATTGACGCGGATGCTTTATCTGTATCTGGTTACCGTATTTCACCGGCTGAAAAATTTTAAACGTTATCGCTCGGTGCAGGATGCGCCTGAACGTATCGTAAGTTTCCCGAATGTTATCGATGGTTCTGTCTGTTGTCGACGAACCCTGTTAATCTGATTGCATACACTACACGAATTGTGTAGTAGTTTCTGGAAAGCGCGCGGGCACTAGCGAATAGGCTGTAACTTTCGACGACTGGTGTATGCAAACCGACGCGCTTGACCCGCAGATGAGATTTTCGACGATTGCCGACATTGCTCGCCGCTATCGTTGCGATTGAGTCTGCACTATTTATTTACCGTCACTCCTACGTGACGATATTTCCAACACAGATTTTTTTCAGTTATACTTCGCACGCCTAATTTTTACATAGTTTGCTGTGCAATGAGCTGCCAAAAAATGAAATGGTACAACAGTTTTTGATATGATATGGCATCCTCGTGCAGGTGTTTGCAAAGCGATCTTGCAGGCAGACGACGCGCGAGCGCTGATGTCGATATTTTGTGCACTATTTTTACTTCAAAAATAAAAACAAACTGTTACGGCAGGCGTATATTCATTATCCAAACGTGTTTTTTATATCTAAAAGCGCATACAGATCACTAACTTATTGTTTCAAGCTTAGTTTACAGCAGGCTGTTTTAGGCCGGACTTTGACGGTTGAAGACAAAATAGTCCAGCAACAGTGCACCGCGGCTGAGGAGCGAGCTTCGGCGCTCGTCAGAGCTTCTGTCCAGTGGCTGCGTGCCCTCTTCCTCCTACCAACGCGAAGCGAAGCGTTCGCTTGTCGGCGCGCGCCGAAGCTTGCCGACGCGTGCCAGGGATTGAGGCATAAAAAATTGGAGGACGCTTAAGCTTCGCCTTCAAGAGTGGAACGCGACAGCGTTCCCGTCGACCCGCCAAGGGGTATACGACAATGGGCTACGGCGCAGCGACTACGCGCCCCGCATCGGACGCGGTGAGCGTCGAGCAACGCAGCGTTCGGCGCGACAACGAAATGTGCGCCTGAGCAAGCGACGCACGCCTGAGCCTTAGAAACAGCTCGTTTCTAAGGCAACACCGCTTTCACTAGAGGCGCTTTTGTACCGCTTTGAAGCATCTAACTCGTGGCTCAGTGGTACAATAAAGCAAAAAAAAACTCGTGGCTCAGTGGTAACGTCTCCGTCTCACACTCCGGAGAGCCTGGTTCGATTCCCAACCAGCCCATCTTGCAAGTTGTTTTTTATTCATGAAGTGCCTGCTGGAATTTATCGCTCACGGCCAACGCCGCCGACACCGGCGCCGACGACACCGACTTTTCTGCGACACGAGCTCCTTAACGCTGTCGCGTTAATAGTAATGAAGCTGGCGCGCCCGGTTGACGCCGCGCGATCGCCGCTGCCCGCGTCCAGACCTGAACCACGCATACTCCAAGGTCACCCACCAGAGCACCGCGGAAGTCAGACGCGTAGCCTATTAAGGCGTCTGACGCCCGTTAGGGAAACCTCAAGCTGTGAATGTGTTCACACCCGCCAGGCGGCCGCGCGCAAGGAAAACGCCTGTGGGGATTCCGAGGAAGCGCAACGCGACGGGGATCCGAAGCGACCTTTTCACTGTGATGCGCGACCGCTACAGTGGCACTGGTAGTCCTCTCCGCTCCCCGAGCTCTGCGACAGCCATGGGTGCCGGCAGCGTGTTGACTTTGTTTGCCTGCAAGGCCAGCTCTGTGTCAACCGTTGACAGCCATTACTCAAGTGTGCCAAACAATCTCGTCGAGACGCATGGCCACTGCCCGGATGGCCCGCGCCGTGTTTTGGGGTTTGTTTTGCCGCCGCCCGTGGCTGGGCTTACAATTATAATTTCTTATTATTGCAGTATCGACGGAAGGCTACGGACGGATGCCCTATGGTGATGAACATTGGAAGAAATGCGTGGAAGACGGCGGCAGTGGAGTGAGCTGCTATATGTCTGCCGAACACCCGCAGCAGGTGTGCTGCGAGTGCAGTAAGTTAAATCATATATTGCCTCTTCACTGTCTATTGCGATTGCAATTATACACGGTGCCTTCTTTTTTTTTCGAAAGAAGCATACAGATCTTTTGTAAGAAAACATTTTAATGCACCCTTATTCTTGTCATCTTGTCATCCTTATTATTATTGTCATAAAAGGCCCACACATGTCATTGTCTTCGTGAAAAGTGAAATAATTATTGCAAAACGTATTGCTTCTCCTTCTCTCGTAGTGAAATTGAAGGAGTGTATGTTGAAGTACCCCAGGTGGCTAAATTAATCCGTAGTCCTCAGCTATAACGTTCCTCATAATCAGGTCATGGTTCTGGTCATATTCTTGTCATCTTGGTGATCGCACCTATAGTTTTAGACGCTGATAATCGAATTTCAATGCTTAGTTAAGCCGAGCAATATCGAGACCGCGCACGCGCCGCAGCTACGTCAGACGAAAACGCTTTGTGACTATGTGTGTGACGAAGTAGTGACGATGGCAAAGTCGCGGCAAATAGTAATACAGCACTTCGCGGCAGATGCTTGCCTGGCAAACGGGCTGTTTCCACTATATGCCGGACGTTCAAACTTCGAAGC